>NC_056739.1:998949482-999063586 GCF_019279795.1 Protopterus annectens
TTTCTTTTATATCTTCACAAAATCTTCTTTACATAGTTTTCCCCATAACTTTTTCACTCTTTTGCTTTTCAAAACACATGTTCTGTAGTTCCTTCTTCTTGACAATTAAATAGATTATATCACTTTTCTTTTTATATGGCATATTTCCTTTTACTGGCATTTTTTCTATTAGTATTCTCCACAAAAAATCTTGACATTGTACTTTCTGATTATATCATTTGCTTCTTAATTTTATAGCTTTAATTTTTTCATCTGTTAGATTTTCCCATGGTTTTACATAGTAATATTTTACCATTGCATACTTATACCATACTTTTCTATCTTTTTCTATATCAATTTTTATTTTCCAAAAAAACATTTTTTCTTGGTAACATTTTATTTCTTCATTTATGCAGCCTTTTTTACTCTTTTTTCGCCATACACTAAAATGTATCATAGTTATATTTATACAGTTTTACTACTAATCTCTCATCTTTTTCACTTATCGACCTTAAAACTTTGTACAAATTTAATGAAGCAATGCACACAACTGGGTTAGCTAACCCTAAACCTCATCCTTCTCTATTTACATACACCCCCCCCCTCTTTTTACTGGGTTTAATCTATCATCCCATATAAATGAAAATATCTGCAATAATTCCATTTCAAATACTGTTGGTAACATAAATACATTTGCTTAGTATGCTATTTTGCCCATCAATACTGAATTCATCAAATAAGCTTTTTTCTGAATAACTTAAATGTTTTTCAGAAAAGAAATGTTTGTTTTATCTCTTCTTTTATTTTCCCATTGAATTCTACATACACCTTTATTCCCAAATTTTATACTTAACACAGACATTTTATTAATTGTATCTTTACTACATCATTTAAACCTTTAGTTTTCTCTTTATTTAAATCCATCCCTGTCATCTCTAGACACTCATTTGTGCAAATTACTACTTCTTTTATACAAACTTTGTTTTTGCAATTATTATAATGTCATCTGCTATGTTCACAGAACTGGAATTCTTAACCCTTTGGGTGGTATATACCCCACCTCCTTTATTCTGTAATTTATTTCACATATCTTCACAATCATAACTAATACAAAGAGTATACAACTCCTTGGACATCCATGTCTTACACCATTCTTCATACGTACCTCTTGGTAACCAGCCATTTGGAAGTATTTTACTTTATTATTATTATAATACACTAATATATGTATTTTTTCTAACTTTCTAACTTATATTATATTCTTTCATTATTGCACATAGCATTTCATATCCACTTGTGTCAAATACCTTATTAAAGTATCCTATCATGATTTTTGCTTTTTTCTTTTCTATTCATAATATCATCCACTATTTATATATCATTAATAATTCTTGACAACCCTTCTCCTTTATACTGCATATGCTATCTTCCAGAATATTTTGCATTTTATCTTCAAATATCTTTTGTATTATTTCCATAGACATCTTATTTATATTCCTTGTTATTCAATACTATTGGTTTCCAGTTTTTTAATTGTCTTCTGTCTTTCTTCTTCTATCTTTCTTCTTCCATATGCATTTAAGTATTCCACTACATAATTCTTTGTACATAAAACCTTCATTTAGCCATTCATTCAAAATCTGTAAAAAATATTTTTTGCCAATCCCTTAAATCTTTATACATTTTATACCCTATTCCATCTCTGTCTACAGCTGAATCTATATTTACTTGTCCTAATACTTTTCCTAGCTCATTTAAAGTAATCTCCTTTTCCAACTCTTTATTCTCTTTTTCACTATCTTCCTTTTTTCTTTAATCATTTCTTATACATATTGTACTACACTATTCATAATCTTTTCCTGAGTTCTTTCTCTTTCTCTTGTTATATTTTTTTCTCATTACACTACCATCTTCCTTAACTAATCTGCTTAAGTAACTTGATATTTCTTCTATTTTCCCTTGTAAAAATGTACTTGCTTATATAATAATTCTTATATTTTTTATTTCTTTCTTATAACTCTTTTTCTTTGTCAAAGTACTTTCTATCATTATGTAACAATTAATCATTGGATGGTCTTTTATATTTTTCTCTACTTTTCTCACATCATATTGCCAACGTAAAAAAATATATATTTTTCCTTAAATATCATCCACCATTCAGACCAATTTTCATAAAATGTTTCATAGTAATATAATCTTTCCATAACCATATTATCTCTTTCATTCTTCAGTCCATGCTTTCTCATTTTTCCTTTTAAATCCTTTATCTATTTTTATATATTCCTTGTTTAGCCATATTGCAAGGTGATCAAAAAATCCTGTTTCAAATACCCCTCCTTCTCCTATAAATAAACCATTTGATAAACACACTATTGCAGTTTTTTTGTCCCAAAGTTTTAACTTACCACATCTTATAACTTCTTACATTTTTCTGATATAATTTCTTTCTTTTTACACTTGCCTCTTAGATCACAATTAAAGTTTCCATTTATTGTAATATTTATATTTATCACTACATAGTCTAAATTCTTATGAACTAAGCTTTCCTTTTCTTTACAATTAGTATAAGCATATAATGTTATAATTCTATATACTTGTTCTTTCCATTTTAAATATACAATGGTTAATTTTGCCATTTTTGATAAAGTTGCATCTAATATCTTTACTGCATTTTTGCAGGGTCTATATTATAATATCAAATGTCAAAACTTTGAATGTTATAACATTGAACCCAAAACCATGAAAGTTGAAAACCCCGAAGTCTGAGAATAGTGATTTTTTTTTCCCTGGGAAAAAAATCTCTGTTTCAGTACAAAACACGAAACACACAAACACTACAAACTATTTCTAATGTGGGGGGCAAGCCCCCCACACCCCCCAAAGTGGGAGGCTGTACCCCCCACACCCCCTACTTAAATATACCAACTCCGAGATTGCACCACAGTGGAGGAAATAGTGAAGATGTGGAAACAGCCCACCATATTCTTTCTCTGGGAAGGAATTTGATGTTCCATAGCTTCAATATTGTCAGTCTTCAAGGTTTCCAGTTTGATGTTATAACATTCAAAGTTTTGACACTTCAATGTTATAATATAGACCCTTTTTGCAGCATATGACTATTCCAGAGCATCTCTCATTTCCCAAATTTCAGATTATATTTCCTCCCCATAGTCTCTGTTTGCAATCTTTCTTCATTTGTTAAAATAAGTATCACACCACTCGAAAATTCATATTCTTCTTACTATATTCTTAATACTGCTCACATTTACAGAAAGCACTCTAAATTTTTCATTTTCTTTAGAGTCATGGTTTCATAAGTTCATAGCTAATTACTAGGCCAGCTTTCTTAAGAGGCCATTTTAAGCCTAGCCAACTTCCTTCCCAAAAGTGAAAACCAAACACTGTACCTTGCATCTGTGAGTCAAACACCTTAACCGTTATACCAAACCCTAATCTTTATCTGTATACATTCTTTTTCATCTGTTTCCTTTCTTTTTTCATTTTGTACTGATCCCTTTAAGTTTTCTTTTTCTGTCTTTTACCCTTTACCAACAGAATTCTTTTTTTTCCATTTTACTTACTCCCAGTTTATATTTTCTTCATCATTTATTTCAGAACCTTCTTCTGTGTCATCTTCATTCATTCATTTTTCTCATCTATTTTTTCTTCTGCTTTTATTACTTCTAAAAGTTCTTCGCTTTGTTTGTTTTCTTTTTCTTTTCCTTACTCCTATTTTCTTTTTTTCAGTCCATCCATAGATGTCCAAGTTTGTTACATTTTTAGAATTTTAATTCACATTTTTTTGCATCACACCCCATTTTCCCACAAATATAACATGTATAAATATATGAGTTTGAACATTGTGGGGCTAAACCAAAATGAACTGTGCCAAAAAGGACTTACACAGTGGTAGTGCAGAAAAACACAACTATAAGTACTGTTCAAGTGGATAGTGTGAATGTTTGTCAGCACAATATGAATGAAGGAACTGATAATTTATTTGATAGATATTTAGGTACTAACTTTGTATTTGAATTTCACAATAATCACACAGCAACCAGTAGGGTTAACAGTAATATTCAGGACAATGGGACTGTGATGTATATGATATTTACTATGGAGAAAAAAATGGGAAAGATAAAAATTTTGCAAATGGACGTTTATTTAAATTGGCAGATAGAGTTGAAGATAGTACCAGTGGGACTACGATTTAAAAAAAAAACACTGTGTATTGAGTTGGACAATGATATTCATCAAGAATGTAATAACTTGTTTGACAGTTTTGGTTTCCAGTACATGAAATTTAATATGAAATGTAATGATAAAAAATTGTGTACCCTGATTAGTGATGTTGAAAAGTTGAATACAGCTATTACTAATGATTTATCATTCCCACAATAGGAAAATAGGGATAATAAACAGTTTGATATGATTAATGACAAATGTGATAAATTAATGAAAAGGAAACGTAAGAAATTGGACAGAAATATGGAACATTATAGAAGAGACAGTGTACCCTTGGAAAACTCAATTTGATAATATAGAGGCAGATGATGGTAATAAAATGTTTTAAACATGTACACAACACTAATAGAACCAACTACCATTATAGAGAAAATAATTATACTAACATTTTTTTTCAGAGGGAGAATCAAGAGGGATCAACATACCGTCAAGAAAGATGGGATCCAGGACAAAGGGAATGGAAACACTGGAATTATGCTCAGGATATGAGACCAATATAGAGGAGCAGATACAGATGAAGCCACAGGAAGGAATAGTCAATAGTCAACAAGTCATTTTTACTTATGACAATTTTAATATCTATAATTACACCACTGCAAAATTAGAGAAAGAACATTTTTTTATTATTCTCAAAAGGAATGAAGTATGCACCTACCGCTAAATTCAGTCTGGCTGACACATTAATTGAGCTTAAATTATATTTAAGGAAGCTTAATTTGGCCATTTTTTTTAAAGACTCGAATAATACAAGTACACCTGGGGGACTTAAGAAAAACAGTAAATTTAATCCACCCCTACACCCGACATTATTTTCTTTGGAAAAAGAACTGAGGAATTGTATAAATTACTAGAGAAAAACAAGAAAAGAAGAGTCAAAGAGAATCTTAATAGGGATGAATGGTTAATTTTGCAAGAGTTATGTAATAATAACAATATTCGAATTATGAAGCCTGACAAAGGCGGAGGAATGGTACTATGACACCTTAGAGTATAATAATAGGATGTACGAGATTTTGAACAATACTAAAAGTTATGAGGTGGTTTCTAAAAAAACAAAATTAATATAGTGTTCAGACATATTGATTCTTATGTAGAGGAATTTTTTTTACTAGATAATAGAATTACACAAGATACGTACAAGTTTTTGAAGGTAGAACATCCCACTTTAGCCACTATAGTTGGAATACCTAAAGTACATAAAAATGTACTGGAACCACCCTTCTGGCCTATTATTTCAGGCAGTAAGTCTAAAACTTTCCCTATAAGGGTTATAATTGATAGATGGTTAAAACACATTTATGATAAAGTCCAGCATCTGATCAAGGATTAGTGGAATTTTCTAAGTCAATTGAAATCTGAGTTATGGCACAGTCAACTCTCATTTTTGAAATTGATATTGTGGATTTATATTCTTGTATCCCCAAAAAAGAAGGACTGGAAAGTTTTAGCAATAGTATCAGGAAGTATAGTGGATACGATTAGGAGAGGATAAGTTTAGTAGTAAAGTTAATGTCTATAGTGTTGGATAATAACTACATATATTTGAAGGTGATCACTACAAGCAAACTAAGGGAGTGGTGATGGGTGCTGCATGCGCACCTATATTTGCTAATTTAGTACTATTAGACTGGGAGGAACAGTACATATTGGATAGCATGTATTCCCAACACATTAAATGTTATGTTTATTTTTTGGACAACATTTTTCTGTTATGGGATGGTCCAAAAGACAAAGCTGATGAATTTATTCGATATCTAAATAATACCAGTAACTTCTTGAGATTTACATAAAGTTATAGTATGGAAGGCATAGCTTATTTGGATACTTATATCTCCCATGCTCATAATGGATTTAAATCCCAGATCTACAGAAAGATTTTTATTAGGTACAGAGATGGAACATAGTAACCACCCTTTCAGTACCCCTCAGACAAATAATATTGAGAACTATGACAGAGCCATAATATTAGAATATAATGGAGATGTGGATAAAGTAAAATAGATAGTTCATAAGAATTGGAATATTCTAAGAGGGGACAGTGATATCTATGATTTATTGGGGGGCAAACCTAAATTTGTGTATAAAACAGGAGTGAATTTAAAAAATAAATTTGAACCATACATCAAGATAGTTTCATGGGACAACAACAGTGAAGGCACTAAAAATGTGGTAGTTGCAGTCAATGCAGCACTATTATGGTAGAGAAATCTTTACTTTTGGATCATATTAATAAAACCTGAGTACATTTTAAGAAAGGCAATTTTAATGCTAAATATGTGGTATATTTAGCAAAATGTTGCCAGTGTCCTGGGTTCTATGTTGGGAAAACCGAAAGACCCCTAAAAGAACAGATTTATGAACATTTATAACACATAAGTAAAAAAGGATAACAACAATGCTTTACATAAACATTTGGAGACCAGTCAAACATGTATAAATTTTAAATTTGGAATATTGGAATGTCTTAGAATTAATCCTAGAGGGGGGAATATTAAAGCTACACTGGAAGAAAAGGAGGTAAGGTGGCAATTACTATTGAATGCCACCAGCTGGTCTGGTATTAATGATAATATACCTATGAATCCAGTACTGGAACTTAAGCAATAATGTATAAATAGGTGTAGATACAACATTTCTACTCTAAGGATATATATTATGCTTGAAGAAGTTCAGTAAATTATTTTACATTTTCTTTGTGTGTGTGTGTGTGTGTGTGTGTGTGTGTGTGTGTGTGTGTGTGTGTGTGTGTATATATATATATATATATATATACATATATATATATATATATATATATATATATATATATATATATATATATATATATATATACATATATATATATATATATATATGTGTGTGTGTGTGTGTGTCTGTGTGTGTGTTTTCTTGTTAGTGTGGTTTTATATTTTGTATGTTTGCTTATTTTCTCACTATTTTAACTTTTTTATACTCTAAATGTTGCTTTAAGGCTACTGAAGGATATACATCCATTTAAGAGTGATGTCATTGTTTTTGAATTAATTTGATTATTGTGATTGGTAGGTTGTAGTTATTTAAATGGGTTTAATGGTGCACTTAATTGATTCTGAGGAAGTCCACAGTTTGTGGACGATAGTGCTAAATCCATCTTATGTATAAAATCTTTTTAATAAAATCCAGTTAATTTATTTGCATTGGATTTTGGACTGGTCTTTATTGCATTTGTAACCTTGCCTACATAGCGTTACTGCTTTTTACTTTGTGGAATTAACATTTTCATTTGTCACAGTTACTTATCAAATGCCATTTTTTCCAAAAATAAATAAATACATAAATTAATTAATTAATAAAATAAAATAAATGGTTTTGCTTGTACCCAGTATTTTAAAACACCTCTATTCCCCTCCACATTTATTATACTTGGTATATGTACAATTTTTTTTCTTTTTCTATTTTTAACACAGCATTACATTTCCAGCCACCAACTCTGAAATCTCCTTTTGTCATAAACTTTTGCAATGGTCAATACTTCTTTATATGAAGCTTTCAAATGTCCTTTCAAAGTCTATCTTTCTACCACTGTTTGTAATTGTACATGAATTTTCTTTTTTGTTTTCCTGTTAAATGTTATCACATAAAGATTCCATGGGTTAAAGTCATTCTTCTTTTCATAGTCTCCAAAAACATTTTTCATTGAAAAAGCAGTCTCAAATATAATGTCACAAAATACCTATTTGTTAGTAAGAATATATGCTCATACCTCATGTGCTTTTACATGCAACGGAGCTATTAAATTGTCTCATACTTCACCTGTCCATTTCTTTGTCTTCTTTACTTTGAATCCTTGTCATGTACTTCTGTTTTTCATTTTCTTCTGCCTTCTTTTCTGCTATTCTGCTTTGCCTTCTTTTACTTTCTCTGCATATGTTTTCTATTCCATCTCACCACTATTCTTCAGGATTGTCTTTGCATCTTCCTTTTGTATTTTTTTTTTCATAATGTCCCCTAGGAAACATCTCCTTCATTTTCTGGCTCAGTCTGCACAACCATTTCTTTAAGTAAATTATCCAACAAACCTGTACTGGAGGGCTGTAATTATACATACAGCACTTGCTGACTCATCTCCATCAAACATGTTTCCTTGAAATATTTCCTCAACATCATGCATGCATTCTCTGGTTTTGATATTTGCTTTCTCCTTCATTTATTTCACAAGTCCATCATCTCCTTCTCTCTCCATCTCTCTCCCTGTTTTTCTGGGTCACATCTGCACCTGGAATTGAAACAGGAAGTTATCTTCCAAAATGGGTCCCACTCACAACAATGACAAGTAGAGGAAGTTCCCAGATGCCATGGCCAAACTTCCCATGGTAGTATAACTATTACCACAGATCTTACTTTGAAAAGAGGCCACTAAAATGCTAAATAAATAAAAATAAATTTACTCTAGACAGAAAAATGTAGTAGTGTCCCATAAGGCCCTGTACTTGGTCATTTCCTCTTGGGTATATATTTTGTGACACAGAAGCTGATATTAAGGGACTTTGGCTAACCAAATCTGCAGATGATTGCACACTGGGGGAGATTATCAAACCCAGTTCTGATACTCAGATTCTCCAGTAAGGTCTAGACCAAACAAATGCTTAGCATATTAATCATGGAATTACAATTTACAACAAGAAATGTAGTATAATTTCTTTGGTAAACCTAACATCACTACTGCTTATCATATAAATAACATTTCTCTTAAAGATAATACAGTAATCAGGGAATTGGGTACATGCATTGATAAACTCTTCTTTGTCCACTACGTAGTTGTGCTGCTTAGAAAATCTTTCTAACATACACAGATTATGATCAAAATAAGATATAATCACACTTCCATTATCCATTATTTGGTCCAGCACTGAAAATAATGCACCCTTCAACATGTACCTCAACTAGCATCTAAACCAGCTTGAGAGATGTCGCAATATTTTTTTGTGAAAAAGATCTCAGGTCTCAGTACCTTTATTTACTAACACAATTAAAGCTCTGTTGGTCTAATCAGTTTCATACACACTCCTGGGGAGTGATCTCTGCTTTCCATACTATGAATGACCCAGAACTCTTTGAACTTCTTCACCTAAATAGGACAAATGGTAAAGCAAATACTTATTCCAGAGATCTAAACCTACACTATCACATCAACAAGCCAAGATGTCACGACAGATACCTAACCCAATGTATAACTCATTTCTAGAATAGACTGTCCTTACTCATCAAGCAGAGGGCTTCCCATGCAAACTTTAAAACCAGTCTGGATGACTGTTTGCAATTTTCACCAGGAATGTGCAGCAAAAATCTCCTTATTGAGGGTGGTGGTTGTGATAAAAATATCCTTAATGGAGGGGTTGTCACTGCTAGTTTCCCACCAGTGCAGGATGACATAGCGGAGCTTCTTGATTCTCTCTTTTAGCTGTTTAGCTGTAAGCTTAGAAAGCAACCGTGAACCTATAAACATCTCCATTTAGTTTAAAGGATGATTCAGACTTAACTAGGCTGAAGTTGGTTTGGCCTAAGCAATAGTGAGAGGCTAAAGCCTAAGTAAGTCATTAGCAAGCTGACACCTCCGATCACTAGCCCTTCTTTGCAAAATAAAAACACTTTATCTGTACATATTAAACTTTTGTTTAAGAGCTGCTTTGCAGTTGTCTCTTTGCATATCACCAAGTAATAACATTGTGGTTTCACTTTAAAAAGCAATTTTTTACATAAAAATCCTTATACTGCAAAGTATCAGCATGTTCTTTACTGACATCACACCAAAATCATTTATTATTTAAGAGAGTGTGTTACTTTGCAATGTATGTATTCTGGAGGTTTCTTGGTTCTAGTGCATATCCTTCTTGTGACCTGCAAATCTGTCACTGCTAGAAGATATAAGGAATAAGCATCTAGAATAAACAATCAATAAAAATCTAAATAAAATTATAATTTTGTAGACAGTATCTTTCACTTGGCTTCATTCTCCTGCAATAGTATTGAGGGACCATTTACTTTAGTTATGGGAGAGTTAATTGTAATTAACCCCACTGTGAAAATGTTTTAAAAATATGTTACAGTTTTGGAATTTACTGTTTTTGTATAAATCTCACTTTAACTTTGTGTCTTAAAACATGCAGCATCAGGTCTCACTCTTAAAATAGAGTTGTAGTCATTAGGCATGGAGTACACAGAAAATAATTATGTAAACAAATAAATTAACTAATAAATAAATAGATAACCAAACAAATAACCAAGTAGCAGTCAATATGTTGTAGCCCTGGCTAAATCTGTGTTAGGATCGACTTGGGATACTACTTGAATTTATAAATTCTGTTAGGTTGTAGACTATTTTTCTAACATTTTAGCAAGGGTTTAGAGTTCTCTAATAGGTCAGAGGTCATTGAGATGTGCTTGCCTTTACTTGTTGCAGCTGGGGATTAAAGTACTATATTTACAGGGTGCTGGAGTTATGGGTCAGGTGAGTGTTAGACTGATTGTGAAAGCAAAATGTTTAAACATTAATGGTGCAACCTGTTTTAATGACTCATGCATGTCAAAAAATTTCAACAGCCCTCATACCCTTTATAATCCTGGCCTTTTATTAAAATAAAATAAAAAGAGTAAAACAAATGCTAAATAAACACAAATGTAATGAGTACATGCTGTTAAGGAGTACAAATATGATGTTATTTATCAAAATTCTAAACTGTAATCATGATAATCAATACATTAAAAAAATAAGTTATGTACTTACCATAATGTTCCATGTCAGTTGTTCATCTTGCCTTCATTCTTTACTGATGGGTTCTGAGCCAATCCCTCAGCTCTGATACAGCCATTTGCAAAGCCTGAGGTCTTCAAATAGCTCAAGGCCAAGTCCCTATCCCATGATGCACCTGGAATTGCCTCAGATCTTGTTTGCTGCATATAATAATACCATATGTCATTCTTTCTCTCCCAAGAGAAAGGTAAAGAAGGATTGAGGAACCAGGATGGATCCAGCATCTTGGTCATCTAACAGCCCAGGAGGGGGTAGGAGGGAGGGATGTAAGAATGACGGCGAGATGAACAACTCACATGGAACGTTATGGTAAGTACATAACTTCTTTATGTGAAGTTGTTCAATCTCGTCGTTCATAGCACCATCAACCTTGGGTGGCTCACAGGAGTATATTTCTCAGGACCATGGTTCCAAAGGAGGCCCTGTCCCTGGAGGCCTTGTCAACTTTGTAATGAGTGATAAAGGTATGAGGTTTTGATCAAGTGGCTGCTGCGCAAATGTTGTCAATAGGAAGTCTGGCCGAAAAGGCAGATGATGTAGAAACAGCTCTGGTTGAGTGAGCCTTAATTTTATGCTGTAAAGGCATGTTAGCAGCTGAATAAGTAAAGGTAATACATTCAGCTAACCATTTAGAAAGAGTTGTTTTAGCCACTGGTCTATCTTTTTTGGAGTCTGAACATGAAATAAAAAGTTGGTCTGATTTGCTGAAATCTTTTGCTCTATCCAAATAAAATCTGAGCTGTCTGTGAACATCAAGTTTGTGCAGCATGTACTCTAAATTGTTCGAATGGTTGGGAAAGAAGACTGGCAAATCAATAATTTGGTTGAGATTGGTTTCAGTGTAAACTTTGGCCAAGAATGAGGAGTTTGTTCTAAGTGAGACTCTGTCAGCATGGAATATCAAATAAGGAGGCTTGATGGATAAAGCCTGAAGCTCTGACACTCTGCGGGCAGAAGTAATAGCTACTCAAACAATGGTTTTCTATGACAAAAATTTGAGATCACATGTGGAAGCTGGTTCAAATGGTGGAAGAATTATGTGTGAAAGCATAAAATTTAGATTCCACGAAGAACAGAGAGATTTTACAGGTGGTCTAATATGAAAGGTCCCTTTGAGAAAGGCTTTGGATAACTTGTGTAACATAATATTCCATCCTTTGAATCCAAGATGAAAATTAGAAACAGCAGCCAGTTGAACCTTAATTGTTGCTGCTGCAGCTCCTTTGTTGAATATCATAGTCAAGAACTGTAAAATGGAGGCCACAGGGGCTTGGTTGTTGTTGTTGTTGTTGTGTCTTTCGGCTTTTCCCGGTTAGGGGTTGCCACAGTGGAACTCCGGTCCGCTAATGATTGGCAGTAGATTTTTACGTGCCTAGTTGCCAGCCCTGATGGACAACCTTCAATGAAGGTGTGCCCATTCACGCATGTCCCCACACAGATGATGCTCTAGCTGAGAATCGAACAGGAGGACAACGTCTTACTGTGAGGCGTCAATGCTACCACAGCACCACCACCGCAGTTAATGATCAATATTGTTTTTAGCAGCCCATATAGACAATTTTTTCCATTTGCTAAGATATAGCTTCCTCATAGAAGATTTATGAGAAGATAAGAGAATTTGCTTTGTCTCATTGGAAAAGTTATGGAACCTGGCTATGATGGGAATTGGAATAGCCAAGCTGTCAGCTTCAGGGACTGCAGAGAAGGATGAAGTTCCCATGACGAGTGCGTCAGAAAGTCTGGAACTGGGTCCAGAATCTAAGGGTCCTCCAAAGTTGAATGAAGGGGAACCAAATCTGATGAGGCCAATGAGGGGCTGTGAGAATGATGGTCCTTCCCAGGGTTTTGCTTTTTGTAGAACTTTGGGTATCAACGGGATCAGTGGAAATGCATAGAGGAGACCCGGAGGCCAATCATGTACGAGTGCGTCCCTTGGGGCTTCTCCCAGAGAGGGAATCAGGGCAAAGTAGCTTCTGTATTTCATGTTCATGTGACTGGCGAAAAGGTCACATCAAGGCTGGCCCCACCTGTGGAAAATCCTGTCCACTATCTCTTTCGTGAGGGATCACTCATAAGGCAACAAGATTGCCCTGCTCAGCTTGTCTGCTATCACGTTGGATTTCCCCCGGATGTGCATTGCCAACAGAAAGTGCTGGGTGGAAAAGACCTGGGTCCTCCTTGTTTGTTCAAATACCAGACCACCGACATGTCTGTCTGAATCGCAATCGTACCCAGAGGAAGAGAGTCCTGAAAGTACTACAACACCAAAAGTGCTGCTCTCATCTCCAGGACATTGATATGCAGATGTGCTCTTGATTGGTCCATGTGCCTTGGGCTGTCTTTCTCTGAAAGTGCCCCCCCCACCCTAACAGGGAAGCATCTGTGGTCACTGTGGCTGCTGGAGGGGGTAGCACAAATGGGTGACCTATTGTGACATGAAGTGAGGTCAGCCACCATTGAAGATCCTTTTTGCAGGAATTTGTGATCATTATCATGTGAGACATGGGAAGCTTGTGGTAAGACCATTGAGTGAACAACAGCCATTGTAGTATCCGCATGTGCATACAAGCTAGTGGGGTGGCTACAATTGCTGCTGCCATCATGTCTAACAATTTCAGAACTTCTGATGCCGGTGCTCTGTCGTTTGGTATCAGAACGCTGACATGCTGATGAAGAAGGAAGACTCTTTCCATTGGAAGCCTTAGTGTGGTGGTGGTGGTGTCCAACTCTGCTCCGATAAAAATGATATGCTGCGATGGCAGCAAGGCAGATTTTTCTGAGTTGATTGTAATGCCCAGTTGATTGCAGAGTGACAGAGTGGGCACCCTGGCCTGAATGAGTTGATGCTTGGTGGTGGTGGTAAGGAGCCAATCGTCTAGGTATGGAAACACCTGGAATCCTAGATGCTTCAGATGAGCCGTGACCACTGCCATGCATTTGGTAAACACTCTGGGGGCTGTAGTGAGACCAAAGGGCAAGGCTCAAAAATGGTAATGATTGGCTTCCAGCTGGAAGCACAAATGATCCCTGGATGGCCTGGCC
Source organism: Protopterus annectens (assembly GCF_019279795.1). Lineage (NCBI taxonomy): Eukaryota > Metazoa > Chordata > Ceratodontiformes > Protopteridae > Protopterus > Protopterus annectens. The sequence continues at coordinate 998,963,539 of NC_056739.1, forward strand.
ATTTTTATGTGGTAATACGCATCCTTGAGATCTATCGAGCACATCCAATTGTCTTTTCCTAAGAAGGGAAGTATAGACTGAAGCATGACCATCCAGAACTTCTCTTTCTTTACATATGCATTCAGTCTGCTGAGGTCCAATATGGGTCTCCAGTCCCCCGTCTTTTTTGGAACCAAAAAAAATCTTGAGTAAGTTCCGGATCCTGTCTGGTCTGCTGGGACTTTTTGGATGACTCTTTTTATAAGCAACATTTGGACCTCTATTGTTGCTTGTTCCCTGTAACTGGGTGGAGCGTCCGAGATTTTTCTTATGGGTGGAGTAGGTGTGGCAAATGGGATGAAGTATCCTCTGGAAATGATACTTTGTACCCAGCTGTCTTTTGTTATTTTGATCCAGGCATCTGGATGCAAAGATAAGCGACCCCCAACTGCCTCCAGAGTAGGACAGTCAGGCCTCCTTTCAGGAGTGCTGGTAGGACTTCCCAGAGATGTGATCTCTGTTGCGCTGTTGTTATGGATCCCCTCTGCCTCGAGGGCGGCATCTTTCATTATTGCCCCCTCCTCTGCCTCTGGAGAGGGTTTCACCACTTGTGTCCTGAAAGGCTCCTTGGGCTTTTTGGAACCACATTTTTCCTCTCCGTTGACCCTTAGGGTAGGGTCGGGTAGGGGTGGAAAAATGGACCCCAATGGCAGACAGAGTCTTTCCATCCTGTTCACAACTGGTTAAGGTTTCCTTCACTTTAGACCCAAAAAGAGATGAGCCAAGGGGGTATTCATGAAGGAAGACTTGAAGGGCTCTGCGAAGGACCACAAGCACATCCAGGAGTGCCTCCTAAGAGCAACTCCTGTACCTGCTGCCTTACTCATTCCATTGGCTGCATATGAGATGAGGCACATGGAGGAGTTTACTAAAGAACTGAGGGTAGCAAGCTGGGTGGCAACTTTGTCGGAAGCTCCTGCAGCTACTGTACCCTGAAGAGTATCTCCTAGCTCCTTAGGGAGATCTCTTTGTAACCTGGTAAAATGGGTTAAATAGTTGAGTGAACGAAGAACAAAGGTCGCTGAACTAAACATGCACTCCCCATACCTATCCATGATCCTGGAGTCTCTGTTAGGAGGATGGATAGATGAGGAAATCTCAGACATTTCCTTTTTGGTGGCTGCCGCCACCACCATGGCATCATCTGGAACACCTTTTGTTAAAAATGACTTTTCAAGGGGGGTAGGCCTCCTAGGGACAGGCTCCATAGTATCTGGAGACTCCCATGCCCTTTGAGAGACCAGCTGCATCAGCTCTTCAAAGGGTGGAGACACCCAAGAGGTGGAGGGCTGAGACCCAAAAGCCTTCAGGAGAACTGACTCATCCTCAGAAGAGCTTTTGGACTGTCAGTCACCCCTCTGCCTAAGGATCTCAAGTATCTCAGTAAATGAGATATCTTCAGACAGGGACTGTGGGGACCCTTCTGACTCATCTAAGTCAGTATTCGATGTTAGAGACTCCAGAGAGGAGTCTAGATGTTTCCTCTTACATAACCTGTTCCTGGGAACCTCATCAGTAGGAGCTTCTGGTGAGGTTTTGGAAGAGCAAGGGCCACCCAATGGGGCTTCCTGAGGCTCTGGGTCTCTATGCTTGGTCAGGATATTTGATGCAGAAGCAGACAAAGGCACTTTCGGGGAGGAGGAAGCCAGACCGGAGGTTGAGGATGTCTTAGGAGACATGACTCTCCTCATGGCATCAAAAGCACCTCTGCTCTGATGCAAGGGAACCGACAGATCCAAAGATACCATCGATACCCCAGGCACTAGGACAGTGGGCTATGAATCAGAGGTAGGAGCAGAGTTCATCCGAGCCAAAGCCCAGAGAGACAGAGTCAGAACCGACAAGTCAGTCCGACTATCCTCCCCGGACATGGCCAGAGAGTGTCATCTCCTAGAGTCCTCAATCAGCACTGAGGACATCATAGTGCATGGAGCCGAAGATGCTGGAGCAGGTGTCGGCTCCGAGGGTTCCACTATCAACAGGTCCAACTCCTCCAGCTCCGAAGGACCAGCATGGCTTGGAGGAGGAATAGATTGGGCCGGTGTAATGGTCTTTGGCTCTGAAGCCAACTGGGTTGAAGCTGATAAAATTTTTGCCAAGGCTGGTGCCGATACCAGCTTCTGCACCACACGATCCACATCCAGATCTGAAAGGCTGATAGAGGACTGAGAAGAGCACACCAAAGGTGGTACTGACTGCGGTAACGGACTCTTAGGAGCTTCAGACACTGGTTTAAAGGCTGGGGACCAGCTCCGAAAAGTAAGGACTGTCAGTTCCGATGGCAGTGAAGCCAAAAACAAAGATTTCTTACATTTTTTTGAGTCTGAAGTCTTAGAAGACTTTGAGGACTTGTTGGATACATCAAGGTCACTCAAAGCTTCTTGAAATGAAGGTTTCAATAACCCTCTGTCAATCAGTTTATGTTTCCTTTACTGCAGGACCCTTGAGGAAAAAGAATGGCAAATAGCACAGCTATCCTGCAAATGCAGGGCTCCTACACAGTATACACAATTTATGTGGCTGTCTGTAACAGACATCTTTTGGTCACACTTGGGGCACTTTTTAAAACCAGACTTTGGATGTTTGTCTTGGTCAGCCATAATAATCCAAGCAAAATTACTGTCACCACAGAAAAAACTGAACAATAATTATTCACACAAGCCTTAAAAAGCAAGATAAGTCACACACACTCAAGAGTATACTAATACATATACAAACTGACAGAAAAAGTCTGTCTAAAGTATACAACAAGAAGTTCAAAGCAGACTATGCAATAAAAGAAGATAGCTGCTAAGAGACACAACAAGCCTTATCTATTCTATAACAAGCTTCAACAGTAATTAAACTACTAAGCCTTTTCTAAAAAAAAATCTAAGGCTAAACACACACAGCAATAACTATGACTATCTAGAAAAACTTGTGACAAAAGACCACTGAATAAAACACTCTAATATATATATAAAGAGAAGATTTTAAACTAGTCCAAACCAAGAGGCCAACTAGAAATTTTTAAACACACTAATGGGAAGGGATACAAATAAGTAAACACACACCAAAAGCTATAAGAGCTTTCTAAAATTCTATTAAAATACTTTAAACTATCTACCAAATATTTTTAAGTAATAATGAAAAAAGCAGTTGTACTGGCCCAAGCTGAAGCAGAACTTCCGATCTGTTACTGCGGAAAACTAGATCTGAGGTAATTCCAGGTGCATCATGGGATAGGGACTTGGCCTCAAGCTAATTGAAGACCTTGAGCTTTGCAACTGGCCTTATCGAAGCTGAAGGATTTGCTCCGAACCCATCAGTAAAGAATGAACAGCGAGATTGAACAACTTCTCATCACTTCACATCAATATTGAGATATCTAATATTGTAAAGCATTCTAGACTTTGATTTTTCTGCAAACTCAAAAAAAAAGAAAAAAAGAAAAAAGAAACTTTCTATAACTTGGAAAAAAAATCACAAAAGCTGGGTGTACAACAATAGATTTTCTTCAGATAGATTTTAGTTCTCATAGAACTACAAGCAATTCCTAACTGGGTGTTTTTTTTTTTTTGAGACTAACAAAAAAAGGGTGTGGCCATAATGCTGACAGGTTGAAAGCAGTTTTTCTCAGCTGACTTATCTAAGTTATATTTCTGATAGAAAATTTTAAAAAACAAGTCTTCTTAAACTTAACCATTAACTTCTGCTATTGTGTTTGGAAGTCTACATTGGATTATTTTGATTAAATTATATGATTTTTCTGTCAAAATTCAAGCAGAAAGAGCTCAGATTTCTTCACATAATGAGTTGTCAAAAGAACATTTCACAGTAACAGACAATGAAGAAGGAACTACAAACTTCATTATCTGCTATGCAGGACTTTCTTTGAAGTTTGACAAACTGGACAAAAAACTTGACTGTTTTAAAGAAAAATGCACAAAACAAATGGAGCTGTTACAAGAATAAATAATGTAACATAAGACTCAGACTGCTGACATAGAATAAACATTAAATTACATGGAAGGGAGACTTATGGAACAAGAATATCAACCTGAGTGTCTCTCAAAACAAAATACTTTTCTAACATACAAATTAGATGATCTAGAAAATAGGTCAAGGAGAAACAACTTACATATTTATGGACTGCTGGAAAATACTGAAGGAGACAATATGGTAAATGTCCTCACATCCTGGCTTCCAAATGTTCAGAATTTACCTGAGTCTTTTTCTTATGGATTGAAAGAGCCCATAGGTCACTGACAGTTCCTTCATCTTCCAGCAAAGTAAATAAAATTCCAAGGTCAATAATAGTAAGTTTTATGTCTTCTCAGGACAAGGAACTGGTGCAAACAAATTGTGTGGTCAAACTCTCCTGTCAAATACCAAGATAATATATTAAGATTTGATAATGATTACTCATAGGAGGTAAATTCTAAAAGAAAGGACTGTTTAGCTTTAATAAAAAAATGAAGAAGAGACAATTTAAGGTTTATTTACTGTTTCCAGTGAGACTTAAAATATTTTTCTCAGATGGAGCAAAGACTGTTGATACCTTGGATGCAGATGTGTCTTTTTTAACATCTATCAAAGCTTTAAATCAAACAGAAGAAATTGATTGGATCAGATTTACCCTAAAGTGCCAAGCAGAGAGGAATGAATGGAAAAAAGCAGACAAAAAGAAGAGACTAAATGACAAGTAACTTTTAAATAATTATTTGACATTTTTTTTCCTTTTATACCACACACAAATTATCTGAAGGGAACCACACTTTATTCAGATGGCAAATCTACGGAGTTCCTTAAAATGTACAACAAAAGTAATGCTTTTTAACTAAAAGACTACAGAAGGAAAAAAAGGTAAAAACATTTTATTCTTATTTATAAACTTTCTAGGTTACTAGCTTAACAGCTTGGTAATGCTTGAACAAATCTGCATAAAATGAATATCTCTCAAAAATATAGTAAATAACAATAGCATAATACATGAAACAAAACAATGGTTTATCTGGTTATACCTTTTGTTAGTGTTTTAGTGTCATAGTCTCAGACAAGATACTTTCAAAAAAGAAAATGGAAAAAAGAAGCTTAAAAAATGAAAACTTTTGAGTAGCACAGCATACTGCATGTTTTTCTGTGTAGTATAGAAACAGAGTTATTTACAGCTCAAAAAAGCACTTAATAAACATTTAAAATGTTTATCTGAACATACAGTTTAAATATAGATTTCTAAATAAGTTCTAAGCTTTAAGAAACAGAAGATATATGCCTGTCTTTTAAATGCTCATCTATGAATGTTTCATAGTTTAACTGATTTAATGATTAGTATTTGCTTAAACAGGAAAATAAATGTTTTCTTTCTTTTTATATGGAATGAACAAGGCTTATGAGAGTTAAAATCATAGCCGGCCTTATGCATAGGCCAACTCTGTGGCCGCCTAGGGTGCCGCTCTAGCAGGGGAGCTTTTCCAGTATTTATTTGATGTAGATAGATCAGGATAGGGCATCAGGTGGTGTTGGATGGGCGCCATGGAGCCCTTTCGCCTAGGGCTCCAGTTGACCTAAGGCCGCTCTTGGCTAAAATAAATCTTGTCTCAGGTAAATGTAAACTTGATTTTAACTACAGAGATTTGTTTGGGCTTAACAAACAGTCATTTAGAAAGAGGGAAGCTCTCAAGCAGTCGTCAAGCATGGAGCATGTTTAGAAGTACTCAGATTGCTTACTTACTTATTTCTCAGCTTTCTGCTGAGGTTGTGAGCTGAAAGGCTTGTTTTCTTTTTCCTAAGATGTTTTTTCCCAATTATTAGCATATTTAGAAGCTGGAAATCCCTCTGTGACTGTGTGAGTGCTTGAAAATGAAACTAAAAGGCTCAGACATGATGTAAGTACTTATGTTAAAGGTTAACAATAAGCTGTTTGAATTTCTCAGCTTCATAAAGGGATATTTACCTGCTAACATACAAAACTGCACAATTTGAATAAGAGTTAAACCAATGAAAGATTTATTAGCAAGTAATTTAGTGAACTTATTAAAGAAACACAGGAGATTTGATTTTAATGGAAATAGGAAATTGTTACAGTTACAACATATAAAATAAAGTGCTTAATGTGAAGCAGACTGTGCTACTACACAATATAATAGCAGTAGCTTCACTGGGTTTAACTAGAGTGATCGAACCTTGTTATGCATTTTTATAAATCTGAACTGTTTTGCTGATTAGTTAGATTAATATCAATGACAAATTCTTATCAAAAGAAGTTTGACAAATGGACAACTGTTGTATTTTATAAACAAACACAAAAAGTCATTGTAACTTGCATTATTTTAATTATCAAATTAAATTAATATTTTTAATATAGTAATACGGTTATGTTAAATGTTTTTCTTGTATTTAAAATCAAATGTTATGAAAAATGCCTTATATGCATAGAATATAAGACATAGCAAGCATCTTTCTGTTAGACAAAATGTATAGATAATTGGGTTGAGAAATGATTCTTGGAAAGGGTTAGAGGTTATGCTTGAATGGCTAGTCTACTCAAAGCTGGGGCTTGTTTCCCCATAGGAGGGTTAGTTTTTTTTTGTCTCAGTCTTTAAGATTTTATTGTTTAATTCCTTTTTATTGGATTCTATGAGTTGTAAATACTTTGCTACATCAAATGAAAATAAGTCATTCTCTTTAGTTAAATCTATGTGCCTATTAGTTAAAATATTTACACATGACTAGCAGTTTGAGTGGCAATAATTTAACTATGAAATGTCTCTCCATTAATGTAAGTAGTCTAAATAATAATTGTAAAAGGGGAAGTCTCTTAAAATATTTGAAGATGCTTAATGCACAGATTATTTTTGTAAGAAACACACCTAATACAAGAAGATATAAATACAATTAACACAAATAACTATACAGTTTTAGTAAGTCTGGACTATAAACAAAAGAATAGAAGAGCAGCAGTCTTATGGAACACCCCAATCTTAATACCAACATTTTTAAACACATATTATGACAAAACAGGGATGTTCTGTTTAGTAACAATATCCATAAATGGGGAAATATATACTCTAGTAAACATTTATTGAATATCTGGATTAGGAGTCAAAGTAGCCAAGCAGCATTTAGAAGACATTGTGCACCATGTTAAAGTGGAAATAATAATGGCAGGAGACTTTAATTGTACAATGAATGATGAAGACACTGATGCTAGAATCACATGAAGGAAAACAACAATTTCTAAGGTGCTATCTGATTTTACTGAAACTTTTAATATTGTAGACATTAATGAATACGCTGATCCTAATACATTATTCTTTATACATTACTCTCATTGACATGACACACATTCAAGAATAGAGTGTACATATCAAGCAAGATATCTAACTACAAAGATGGATAAAATCAAAGTAGTCACATGGCCATTGTCAGACCATAATGCAATTATCTTTTCCAAGAAGGAGGAATATTTTTGCTTTCCTTTACTAATATAAACACTTTTAATAGCAATGCCAGTGCTTCTTTGGTTAATAATTTGAACATTTCTGGGATCATATTATCTATGCAAGGTACTTTGTTTGGCTTTATATTTTTAATTTAGATTTAAATGCAAAACAAAGAATAACTAACTAGAATTCCTTCATATATAACAAACTTAAAGGATTTTTAAGGAATTTTATGTTAAAGAGACACAAACATTTTTAGACATAAATTTCACTGAAGATGTGTCAGGGATATATATATGGGACTCTTTTGTCATATTTATATGGTAAAACATTAACTTGGTTTAAAAACAAGTAAAGGCAATAGGACAAAGATGTACTGGAATTCCAAGAATTGCTACATTAAAGCTAGACATTCAGAAGGGAAAGACAAATTTAATAAGTGAATTAGATGGCATGAATAAAATATATTTGCATACACTACATCATAAGAGAGTGATACATTTAGAGAAGATCAAACTATGCTCTTATTTGATGAACTCCAGAAATCAGAAAAGAATAGCAGATAGAACCTCAGGTCTATCTGCTATTCTTGCAGGTCTTCCAAGGAAGAATTTCTTTACTCTACCCGGTCACAAATGGGGTGACTCCTCAGACATATCCAACTTCAGACCGACTGCCATACTCTCTCAACTCTCAAAAATCCTAGAAAAATGCATTCACAAGCAGGTAATGCATTACCTTCACCAGGAAAACCTTTTCACACCCACACAGCATGGTTTCCGTCCCAAGCATAGTACAACTACTGCACTCATATCATTCATCAACATAGTCTCCCTAGCTCGTGATAACAGTAAACTTGTCTCATGCCTATTCCTTGACCTTTCTAAAGCCTTTGACATTGTCTCTCACCCACTCCTAGATAAACTCACTAAATTACATTTCTCTCCCCCTACTATCTCCTGGTTCTCCAGCTATCTCTCTACCCACCATGAATCAGTTAAATGGCTCTCTGCACTATCCTTCCCTCTCACTGTACAAATGGGAGTCCCCCAAGGGTCCATACTTGGACCACTACTCTTTAATATTTTCACCAACTTGCTCTACTCCTCTTGTCCCCAGTCATCTCTTGTGCAATATGCTGATGACTCAACTGTTATAACGATTGCTGACAGCCCAACTGACCTCCACTCAACTACCCAGGCATCCTTTCACACCATTGAGTCTTGGTTTAGTGATAACAAACTAATACTTAATCCAAAAAAAAAAAACTAAGCTCCTACTCTTCCTCCCTAAAAACATCACCACACTAAAAAGTACATTTACCATCTTATCCTGCAACAACACTATCATTTCAGCTGAATCTAGTAGTAAATTGCTAGGTGTTACAATAGATAATCAGCTTAAGTTTGATCTCCATTTTACTAACTCGGTAAAAAGAACTCATCAAAAACTTGGACAACTTTTCTGTAGCAAGAAATGCTTAACTAACACTACCCGGATAACTCTCTCCCAGGCTTTATTACTCCCAACACTCCTATACAGTTTTCATATATCCACAAACCTAAATTCTACACTTATTTCCAAGCTTGAAACTACCTATAATAAGATCACCAGATTTGCAGCTAACCAAACCTTCAAGTCACACCACTGCTTAGCACTACAGCAACTAGACTGGCTAGAATTTCCTCAGCTGCTCCAACTATACTAACTACAAATCATCCACTCTATCCTCTATCTACCCTCCTTCTGCCCAGCCTCTCCACTATCATATCCAAATATTCCCCTGCTAGGGCACTATGCAGCTCAAATCAAGAATTATTAGACATCTAAAAACCCAAAACCACAATAGGCTGCCTTCTCTATAACTATAACCCAGCTATATCCTGGAACCAACTCCCCATGGAAATAAAATCCCTCCAGCATAGCAAAAGTTTCAAATTAGCCACAAGGAAATACATAAAAACAAAGTGGTCTTGCCACTGTAGCCAACCACCCTGAAACCACCATCCTTTCACCTATTTCACCACCTCACTCTTAATGTATCTCTAACACTATTCCCCTGCCTCTTACTACCTCTTCCCTTCCTCTATCTCCAACCATTCTTAAATCTTACATTCTCAAAACAGCCTACCTGTCTAGTCTGTCTCCTATACGCTACCTCCCCTACCTCCCCTACTAGCCATTCTTACTTTCCTTTCTTGTTTCCAAACTCCTATACAACTAGATCCTATCCACTTTAAATAAGCATCTGCCGATTAACTCATTTTGCTCTAAGCAGCTTAAATAATATTGTAACTAGTCACATTTTCTTCTGCTAATTGTTTAAAACCTTGTTTGTAACAACTCACATACTTGTCTGCCAATTATTAATACTCTGTATAATTGAATTGTCTGAGGAGCTTTTTTTCTCTCCATGTCTCTGCTTGGAAGATCGTATAGCTGATTGTTACTACTATGTTTCTAAAATTTAATGCATTGTTTTCTAGTCCTGAGGAGCTTTTCTCCCTGGGTCTCTCCTGAAAATGAGCCAAAAGCTCAGCCAGACTAACCCAGTTAACAAATGTAAAATAAAAATAAAAATAAATAAAGAACTAAAAAGATCATAAAAGCTAATCAAATAATGGAAATATACATTCCAGACACCAGAAAGAAAGTATCAGACTTAGAAGGGATACTAGAAGCATTTAAATTATACTTTCATAAAGTTAATACCCAAAAGAAAATAATAGAACCTCAAAACATGCTGAAGTCTTTCTTTAGGAAACATATCAAAACCAAGCTAACGGATGATCATATAAAATTAATAGACAAACAAATAATTATGACTGAACTTAAATCCCAAATTAAAAATGTAAAGCCAAACAAAGTACCTGGCATATATAATATGATCCCAGAAATGTTCAAATTATTAACCAAAGAAGCACTTGCATTGCTATTAAAAGTGTTTACATTAATAAAGGAAAACAAAAATGTTCCTCCTTCTTGGAAATATACAATTATATCACCTATTTTAAAATCAGATAAAAAATACAAAGGAATGTTCATCTTACTGATCTTTATCTTTACTAAAATGTTTATGGCAATATATGCAGCTAGGATCAAGCAACAACTTCCATTATTAATAGAAGAAGATCAAGCTGGCTTTATAAAAGACAGAAATAAATATAACATTAAAAGAATGACATAATTAATTACATTAATCATACAAAAAATAACATGGATATAGTCAGTTAAGAAATAAATAGTGCCTTTGATTCTGTCCACTGGGATTACCTATGGTCAGTTCTAGAAGAACATGTTTCTCAAAAATTTAAATCACTTTATGAAAAAAATCATTAGCATATATAAAGATTAGCCCATGCTTTTCTAAATCTTTAGAAATTACTAAAGGTACAACACAGGGATGCCCCTTGTCTCCACTGTTATTTGCCTTAGTAATTCAACCTTTTTGCAAATTATATTTGAATGGATAAGAATATTAAGGATATACAAATTGGCAATAGCCTGGAAATGAAGGTTCAGTTGTTTGCAGATGATATTTTATTAACCTTAAAGGATGATAACACCTCTCTAAAAATTCTATTAAATTTAATTGAACACTTTCAGAAACATCTCTGACCTTAAATGTAATGAAAATAAGACACAGATATTACTTATAACTTCTAATAAGAAAGACATAGCTAAGGATTTATTTTTCTAAGTATATAGCTGCTAACATTAAAATAAAATACTTAGGGTTTACATTAACAGATGAACTAGATAAGACAATAACAACAAAATATTATACTTCATACATGCTTTTTCTATACCTCCTCCTAAATCTTACATAAAGCAATTTAATAAACCAATGCTAAGCTTCTTATGGTATCCCAGTACACCCAGAATAGCTCTGAATCCTCACTTAAATGACTGGGAAGCAGGAATCAATCTTCCAGATATAGAAATATATGTAGTCATCTAGTATAAAAACAATATCGTTATGGGTAAATAATGCTTATTCTGCCAGATGAAACACATACATGAAAATATATGGCTAAAATCAGGTCTTACATTACTATCACAATATATTGAGGGATCTATATCATTAATTAAGTGACTTCATAGGTTCATAAGTTCATAGGTGTGTACTAGGCTAATGGGTCTGGAGCCTTTACAAGCCTAGCGCAAAATTGCTATTTGAAGAACTGTATTAAGTGAAAGCTCCATTACGTGAATGCTCGGTTAAGCGATTTTTTTTCCTAGGGAAAGTATGTGGTTGGCCATCATTAGGTATTTGCCCTTTTTTTCCCATAGTAGTGTAATTTTAGAGTTGGCATATTTAGTTACGGCGTATGGGGGGACCCCCCCCCCACACACACACTTTGCAGAGTTTTAAATTTAGTTTCGTTTGTTCCTATCAGTGGGTAGGCAGCTGTTTTTTTCCCATGGAAACTTTTCATTTAACTGAGCATTCGCTTAGTTGAGCTTTCACTTAACACAGTTTGACAAATAGCGATTTGCTCAAGTAAGCATTTGCTCAAGTAATATAGACCCTTTACTGAGTTGGTATCAAATAATCTTCTTTGGTTGATGAGAGCACATTTTACAGAAAATAAAAAGAAGCACATACATTGTAAGTTTATAAAAACATATTAAAAGGACATAAAACCCTTATGAATAGGAGCACATAAGTTCTGATCTTATAAAAAATATGTTAAAAGGATATAAAACCCTTATGAATAGGAATCCCAACATGAAACCTTGGTCATTCTTGCTATATCCTAATGCATGTACACAAAATAACATAGAAACTTTTGCTATAGATATAATCAAGACTCTTATTAAGTATGAACTGACTTATTGGCATCAGTTATTGGACTCTGGAAAAGTTTTAACAATGGAACAAATAAGAAACAAATTTAATTTATTTAATGATCTATGGCTAAACATATAGGATATAAGACAGTACATTTTAAACAGAATATAGACAACGCAATTAACAATGAGACAACACATATCTAAATTTATAGCACTCTTGGTCTTTTCAACAACACAAGCTATTCATGGAAAAGGTTACTTATAAAATATCTATAAAATAATTAATAAAACAAAATTATATCATACAGATAAACTTTGGGACTACTATAATACAATAAATAATCAAATGTCAAATGACAATGACAAGAAATTAATACTTCTCTCCACAAAGCAAACATCTCTTTCATTGCAATGGAAACTGTTCACATGGAAATTTATTAATAGGTCCTTTATAACACCACATAAAATAGAAATAGTGTTTAAACAAAATATAGGATGTTGGAGATATAAAAGGAACTTGAGAGCAGATTGGAGGCATATGTTTCTGATTGTCATTTACTTAAACAATTTTTGGACAATGTTAATTTTTTCTTGCAAATAGTATTTAATGATAATTTCCATTTGTCTAAATCTTTGATTTTTTTTTAATGCTCCTGTACCCCGATGTGTTGCTAGAACAATTTTTTCTCTGTTATGGACACTACTGGCTATAGCATGCAAAACCATTACTACAAATTGGAAAAATGAGATTTTACTCACATTTGATGAGTACAGAAACATTGTATTGAATGTATCATGAATGGAAATGAGAACCATTAGAATGACAACAGAAAGAACCACACCTTATTACAACTCATGGAAGAAAGTGAATGAAATAATGGAGAGAGATGACTAACACCTAATGGAATGAAGTTTTAAATGTAAAAATGTAGAACATCCTTTAAACATAGACACCTTTGTAAATAGTTTATTTGTTTAGATTTTCTAGTTGTTGCCCATATATAGTTGTTAACCTGTGTGAATTATGTTTTACATTCATTTTGTAAAATCAATAAACACATTTAAGCTAAAAATAACAGCAACTTGACTATTGTATGCTCTGAATAATATACCAAATACCCCTCAATAATGTGTTACACAATTAGGAAAATTATGGCTGGCTATATGAACAATATACATAAGACATCAACCATTGCTAATATTTCCACTGTAGTATATTACACACAAGCAATCTGTTCATTTCTTGCCCTAACTTTTCATGCATTTCCTATCATAAAATGGAGCTTTATTGTACATGTTATGATGTTATAAGGATCTGCTGGTCTCAATCAGAAATAGCACAAAAAATTGATCAAGTAGCTGAAGAGCTAAAATGACAAAAAGATCAAATTCAGATATAGGACATTCATCTAGATGTACAAAAAGAAATGTGAGAATATATTTCATAGAAATCACTCTAAACAGAATCTGTGTTATAATTAGAAGTCAGAGAACTATTCAGAATATTCTGTTAATGCCATGTGGAGTGGCTGTAGTGGATCAAGTAGGAAGAGAAATATTTTAAGAATAAGAATGAGCCCTATTGTAGAACTGGACTAAGGACAAGGCTTGAGGAAGATCCATAAAGCCAAAAAAAAAAAAAAAACAACCAGGTGGTAAAGGGGCAGTGTGTCTGTCAAATGGCTGAGAGCAAAGTTCTGAAATGGATGTACTGAAGGTGGGGAAGAGCCTGCATGGAGTCTGAAGGGCTTCCCCCACTGTTCCCCTTACAGAGAGGAAGGTGTCTGCTGTATTAGGAGGTATGTGATACTGTTGCATTGTGACACATACAGGGAGGAAAAGGACAAAGTGATTCTCCGAAGTAGTTCTGTAGAATGTTTAGCAGCAGCCAAAGGACTAATGAGGTACTTGGGTGTATGTAGCAAGTTGTGTGGGGGTGTCCCATGTCTCACAAAACCACAGTGCCTTGGAAATCACTTGCACAGTAACAGGAACTACTGGATATCACAGTGCATTGTTTTTGGGGAGTTTCTCTTCTTCCCCAATGTTTCTGACAATCAAGTTGGCATATATAATTTTGAGGTGTTGTGGGTGAGAATAGGGGGCATGCTATCTCCAATAAACATTTTGATATGTACTATTGCTTTGAATGGCACAGATATCTCTCATGATTGCTTAAGTCACTTCTGAGTGATCACATTTTGCTTTCTCATAGTGGAAGCAACAGAGATCATATATCTAATAACTAGCACAGGGAGCCATGGGCATATGGCTTATTGACAAAAATAAAAAAATACAAAAAGCACTGAAAGAAAATTTTGACTACATAGGAAAGTGAGTCTAGTTTTTCAGATAAAAGATAAAGCACTCAAGTGGTAGAAGGAGGTAGGGAGGTGGAGTAGACACAGTATATGCAGACAACTAAGGGTGGCAAAAGTAGTGATGATTGCAGATGTACAAACTGAAAGAACATTGGCAGAAGTGTGCAAGAGGGGAACAAATGCTTTTTCAGATCTATATTAGAAAGAAGGAGAGAAGGGACAGATAAAGAAATTACAGATGAGTGCAGAAAAAGCAAAGATACTTTGTTTCAATCTTTAAGGAGGAAAGAAAAGAGAAGGTACCATGCTCAGAGGGAGGCAGAGCAAAGTGAGAAGGGCTGTGGACAGAGATCAGTCTAGCCTGGGTGGAGGTTAAGATGAACCTGACTTCTCTAAGGAAAAATAAATCACGCTTACCAGATGGCTTGTCTCCCAGAGTCCTCAGAAATCTCCCCCCCCCTTTTTTTTTATTACTTACTTACTCGTTGAGTACATTAAGTGGTTTGATGACCTTTTTCAGGATTTACCTGGGTCCATACAGGAACACAGCATATTACCTTGTACTAAATTATTTATGTAGATTTTGCAACATTCAAGAATTCAAACAAAAATCAAAACAAAAAAAGTATAACATCTAATCAGTTAAGATGACTAAGTTTGTGAATGACTACAAACTGGATGCAGTTATTGTTTTCTCCACAGACTCTTACATAATCCGAGAAAGGCTAAACACACTAATTATTTGGTGTTCTGACCATGGCCTTAGATTTAGTACAAAAAATATAGTGCACTCCTATTTTTCCATTAACTGTTGCATAAGTGGAACCCTGCATAAGGATAGCACAGTCATGAGAGATCTACAAATTCTTACTGATATCAGTTACAGTAAGGAAATGCCTTTCCTTTACACAGTTAATTATTAAACGTATATTCATGAGATCTATATAGGTCATAGTGCCCTTATATTATTCACTTATTATGCCAATCATTAAATATAATGCTCCAATTGGCATGTATAATATCAAACACAGATCCTAGCTTGAAATAACTTAATGTTTCCTAAACAAGAGAATAAAAGTTCTAAACTCCCGTAGCTATCCAGATACAGTGAAGTAAGTGTTCTACTGTTTCCTTCTCATACAGACTCCTCTGCAGGAAGTTCGGGCATGTCCTTTGTGCTCAAACTCTGTTTACTAGATCTTTTCCACCTCAGAAATACAGGCAATTTTAGGAATACTCAGTCAAAAGCTCTTGACTTACACCATATTTCAAACAGGTGGGATAGGTTAATCAAGTAAATGATTCCCTAATTGTTGAACAGACTTCTCTTGCATGTTGTGTGGCATCACACATTAGTCTTCTTTAGGTTATGTCTTGACAATTGAATGTGGCCACATAAATTTTCCCTAGAGATTAATAGCTCCTTACTGAGAAGGGACATAAACATATTGGTGATAACGCCTTGGATGCATGTCTAAACAATATATGACTGTCTAGTACTTACCTATGAACCTGCATGGCTTTTGACATATACAACAAAAGAAGTGCTTATGAGATCATTGGTTTGAAAATTAGGCAAAACAAATACAAAATGCTTCAGTAGGTACAGATCACTGGTCACTGTAACTATGCCTGAGGACTAGAAGGCAGAAATCTGGTGCCTCTGGACAAGGTTTGTTGGGAGGAAAAATCCAATTTTTTATGATTTGTTGCCATACAAGTGATGCCATTTAAAGAATTTTGGGAGAAAAAGGCTGGTTGCTTTCTTAGAGGATAAAGATCTCAATGGCAACAACCACCACTGATTCACAGCCAGAACTCATTTTCAGTCAGACCTGATCCAACTTTATGATTAGGTTACATGAAAATTTGACAGATGAGTAAAGGTAGAAGTGATCTATCTGGACTTCCATAATGCATTTAATTTAGTCTCACAAAGGTGGTTGAATGGTAGAACACAGATTACTGTGGTGACAGGGTCAATGCCAGGAATAAGGAAAGTAACTGGTGAAATTCTTCAGGCTTTGTTACTAGGTGCAGTACTTAGTAATGTGTTCATCTCAGACATATCTTTATTCAGATGAAGACAGTCACCTGAGACAAGGCAGATGCGATGGCCATTCTTGAAGCATACAGCCTTCATAGCTGTGCTCTCTTTGGTGTACATTTTTTAGAGTTTGCATCTTAAGACCAGAGTCTGGGTGTGACCTTTAATTGTTTAGCTAACATTAAAGGGCCACATGTCATTAGTTGTCAAAGCTGTTGTTAAATCTTAATATTATACCATGAATATTGCCCAGATTAAAAGTGTCATTCCAGAAAAGGGCTTGTCCGTGTTCATATATGTTTTTGCCCTCTCCTGCATGGACTATTGTTTACTTGGGGCTGGATAGTGAGGATATCTGGTGTGATATTCTGGTGCAGGACTCAAGTTCCCCACCACGTGATTGCTTTATTATGCAGTCTGCACTAGCTGATGGCAACTTCAAGTTGAAGACATAAAATCCTTGTCCCAATCTATCGTGGTCTACTTGATTTGGATTTGCTCTACACCAGTGGGCTGCTGCAGCATTACTTGGTTCATAGATTAGTACCAGGCAAACTGCCCTTGCAGACCATTTAAGCCTAGATATTCATCCCATGCGAGAATCAAATCCCGTACCTTATGCTTGTAAGATAAGCACCTTAACCATTATGCAAATCTCTCACCCTGCCATCTGGAACTCTCTGCTCAGGTCTCATAACATACTGCCTATCTTTGGAATTCACTGACTTAACTATTGCAGATGGAGATACCAATGGAACCCTTTAAGAAGTCCCTTAAGAATTATTTATTTCATAACTGATGCTGTACAGAAGCAAACATCTAGAAGCAAATTTTCTCTTAAGAACTGCCCATAAAGCGGTACCCTGTAAAGCGGTAAGTACAGAGCAAATACCCTTCATACTGACAAGCTTAGAGCAGCAAGTTTGCCCACTGAGTGTCAATACTGTTAAACTTAGTATTTAATAGCCTAGCCTGCCTTCAACTGCCCCTCCCAAAAAAAGCACCCTTAATAGCCTTCTGCTAACTCCCATATGCCACACTCTTGAAGCTCACCAATTTGTGGACCAGACAACATGGTTATGCAATTTCATAATTTTCTCTGCAGCCAGCCTGGTGGATATAGGTATCTTGAGACAATGTAGCAATTGTTTCATGTCTATTGACAAATCTTTAATCCTTAAAGTAACAAATGCAGTGTATGAGAGTTGTACATACACACTGTCACTGGGGGCTAAACTCTCGCACAAAAACCCACACCCACATCATTTTGTCAAAATTATGCACACATATATTGAGGCACATGAATGCAAATTTCCCAAACAAAAAAAGACCTCCTAGATCACCTATCAGCAAAGATTATTCTCAGCAAACCAAAAAGCACTCAAAAAACAACACCTAAAACCATACATATAGTCACAATCAGTGGAGCCCCCTAAAGGGAAAACAAACACTCTTCACAGAAGTCTAGTCATAGGAGACTCCATTGTAAGGCATACTAATGCCCTTCTGTTAGTTGCCTATTTAGAACAAGGATCAACCAAATTACACACACATACTCAAGTCACTGCACCACAGATACCAGTATGATTCTATCATAGTCCATGGAGATGTAGATGACCTGAGACATACATCCCTGGAATATATGAAGAGAGACACTGTGGATCTATCTGACTATGTGTCTCAGGCTGGTATGAGCCTAGCACTGAGCAGCATAAACCTTCACCAAGGATGATGCCACAATACCAACAAAAGATGGTTGATTTTAACAGCTGACTGAGTTTCTGGTGTCATTCTAAGGGGATCTAATATTTGTCAGCATGGGAAGACATCATTAACAGACCATGTTGCTTTGCCAAGGATGGTCTGCACCTGCTCTCATTAGGCTTTCAAATAGTGGCTAAAAAATTATCCTCCCCCTTAGAGCCTTTTATAGGTAATTCCAGACTGACAAACCTACTGATATAGTAAAATCAACTCAACTGAAACTCAATGTGTTACTGCTGAATGCCAAGAGCCTAAACAAAAAGCCAAACTCCCTCTAAGCTCTCCTCACTGGGAAGAATATAGACACCTGTGCAGTTACTGATACATTGCTAAAAGCTGCAGAGGATGCCCTGGCAAGTGTAAGATTTCAGTGGGCTCTGCACTTTTAGACTGGTAGCTGCACAGACAGGGCATAAAGGGGGAAGTGTCTCAATATATATCAACAGCAAGCATACCTCTAGGTTGGTTGAACAATAACGAGCTGGAGTTTCTCCACATACAGGTCACCATAGATAAAATTGTGTATCATATCCTAGCAGACTATAGATCACCCTGTATGTCCCATTGTCCCATGAAACTCATAGCGCATACTTAATCCCTCTGGAGATACTCACCATCTAACCTAACAAATGAATCATGGGGGCCATTAATTAACACTCTATAGATTGGGAATCCTACATGGCCCCAAATCTGCAGGCACAGAGATTCCTGGACTTTGTAAATCCAAACACCCATAACCAGTTAGTGCATATGCCTACTAGAGGTTCCATCATACTGGACCTTGTACTCACAAATATGGAGAATGCTACACCACCTCCAATATCACGACTGCCCTGGTAGGGTCTGATCATAAATCTGTCTCCTTTGATTTCAAAATCAACTTGGTAACATCAGTAAACCCGTTAACAATTAAGAACTCTTGCAAGGCAAACTACCTTTTATTAAGTGATAGTTTGTCAAAATTCAATGTCCTTCCAAACCCAGAGAACACAGCAGCCTGTGCAAAGTTGTTCACTGAAACTCTGTACAACCATGTCAATGGACACATAAAAGCTGCTGTACCTACCAGAAGTAAGCCAAAAACTAACTCCAAAAGCAAACCATCATGGTGGAATCCCAGAATAAACAAGCTATACAACAAAAGGAAAAAACAAAACATGGCTAAAATAAGGAAGTGTAATTTCCATAAAAATAAGAACTCTCTCATCAAAACAAATAGGCAGCTAAGAGGACAAATTAAGTCCAATAAAGCCAATTTTGAGGTCAAGATATACTCCCAGGCAAAAGACAATCATAAGGCCTTCTTCAGCTATGTCAGAAACTCAAATGCAGCACACAGCACTGTGCTAAACTGGTGGCTAATGGTGCCATATAAACTGAGCTGGGTAATATAGCAAATCTGCTAGATGATACATTAATTTCCAACTTCACCCCTTACTTACCCCCTGCAACCTTCCAAGAAATGCCTTCAAACCTGGGTTCCTATGAGTACAACTAAAACACATTATGTCGAATGCATTTTCTTCGACACATGTAGAGCGAACAGGCAAAACAGCAAAGCGGCTGTTCAGCGAATTCTTTACCTGGGAAAGAAGTTGTTTGACCACTTCATTGTTTTGCCGTGTTCTGAAGTGTAGTGTGGTCCCTTGTCCAGTATAGCTCCCGGGCGTGATTGTGCAACAGTTACTGACCTTAGGGTTAGGGTGCGGGTTAAGGTAAGTGCATATGTATGAAAGTGTTTACTGTTTTATATTTAGTGTCAAATGTATGGTTGAGTTATGTGTGTATGTGTTTTCAGTTGTTTACTTTTGTTTTGGGGGGTAGAATTAGGGTTAAGGTACGTGTGTATGTGTTTGGAGCTGTTTATGTAAATGTGCGAGAGTTACTGACCTTAGGGTTAGGGTGCGGGTTAAGGTAAATGCATATGGTTTAAAATGTTTACTGTTTTTTTTTTCATTAAATGTATGTTTGGGTTATGTGCATATGTGTATTTAGTTGTTTACTGTTTTTTTGGGGGGTATAATTAGGATTGGGTATTTGTGTATGCGTTTGGAAGTGAGTAATGTTTTTTTTTCTAGGTAAGAAATCACTGTTCTTTGGATTCGACATTTTCAGCTTTCGCTGAAAATGTGTCGATGTAACATCATTCGCTGTTTTAAGCATTCAATGTTGCAATATAGACCCGTTAAATCAGTGGGCAATTCATAGTAGTGGCAAAATCAGGCTCACAAGGCCTTCACTTTTTTTTTTCTAGTTGGGGTATTCTACTTTTTTAGTGCTATAATTTTTCAGCTTGTCGTTAGACTATCAATTTTCCTGTTGTGTCAACCAGATAGCAAGGTCCTGCTTTACTTAACATAAAATTAACAAAGTTAGTTGTCAATCTAGCTTGTTGCAGAGCATTTTTTAAAATAGCTTGAAACTTCAGTAGATGGCTTTTCCAGTCTTCAGACACTACTGTAACATCTGCCCAGTAGGATCCTGTTTAGAGTGTGTGTGTGTGTGTGTGTGTGTGTGTGGGGGGGGGGGGTCTAATGATTTTTTAACAACAGAGACTGGAATATTGCAGGTGTTCTACAAAAATGAAAAGGCAGCAAGCCATAATGAAATTGTCTATCTGGTGTGCAAAGTGTCATTTTCTCTTTTGTATATCAGGCTAGTGTAATTTGAAAATAACCTTTGGTTAAGGCTAAAATGGACAGAAACCTTGCCTTGTCTGATTTCACAATCAATCAATCCACTTGAGGCAAGGGATATAAATCAAATTTATATATGAAGTTCAGAATCCTGAAGCCATTGCAAAACCTTACAGAGAAATAAGGCTCGAGGACCAGCATGATGAGACTGTTTCACTCCCTCTGAGGTTTTTCTACATTCCTTAAGTTTAATAATTTTTTTTATATCGTGTTCCTTTCATAATAGATAAGGTCTTTGCCTCCCACACACAAGGTTCGATCCTGACCTCTGGCCATTGTCTATTTTGGGTTTGCATGTTTTCTCTGTGTCTCTGTGGTATTCCACCCCCCCCTGAAAAACATGCTAAGTGGTTCCATCTCAAACTCACCAAAAAATGGAGTTGTGGGCAGCAGCACAGACTCTACATGGTGCCCTACTGGGGGAAAAGTTTTATAGACCAACTGCTTTGGACATCTACTGTGGTGCACAGAATCTTCAGGACAGAAGAACATGGATCATAGACTGTGCACTGTGGCAGAGTTAGCCACTCAATGCTGGTAAAATGTAGCTCTAGGTGATTCACTGATACTAATGTTGCCAATGTGGCGGAGTAGTCCATCCTATGCCAGGGACCTTGCTAATATTGGGAGGGATGTATGTGCACCTATTGGGCAGAGTATGCCCACCATAAAGCCCAGCATCCCTTGATCATTAAGTTAGTACAACTTACCCACAAGTTTGGGTTATCTGGGATAGTTCTGTTAAGCAAAAGCTGGATGTAAAACCAAGAAACATGCTGAACATGAACCAAGAATTACTATACTCAATGTAGGTTCAATGGCAGGATGGATTTTGGAAGTAGATGAGATAATGGTAAGGAGAAAACTGAACATCCTATGTATCCAGGAGACATGATGGAATGGCAGTGCAGCAGAGCAAGTTCGCTTGGGATCTAGAGACTAGTACTCAGGAGGAGGATGGGCTGGAAATGGTGTGGGACTTGTGGTAAGGAAGAGGCTTCAGAAGACAGTGATGAATGTCATCAGAATTACTGAAGGACTCAAGACATTCAGACTCCAGCTTAATGATAGGGCAGTATACGTAATCTCAGCTTATGCCTCACAGCAGGGTTGTGATAGTAAGAAAAAGAGTGTGTTCAGACAGCAGTTGCAGGATTACTAGATACATCAGGACAACATGAATTGGTGCTGATAACTGGTGACTTGAATACACATACTGGGACCAACAGAACAGAATACAAGGACTGTCATGGTCCACATGGTGGGGCAACAGGAATAAGAAAGGAGAGAACATTCTAGACCTCTGTTTGGCAAATGACTTGATAGTAGCCAGCATATGGTTCAGAAAGAGATACAATCACAAGATCACATACAAGAGTAGGCAACATACAACTCAGGCAGACTTCCTCCAGTAAGGAAAGGGCACATCAATGATTGCAAAGTCATCCCCCAGTGAAACAGTCAGCCCACAGCATAAACCACTGGTTGCAGAATCAGTTGTAAGCAGTGGTCAGAGAAGGCTCTAAGGTCAACAGATACCAAGCTGATGACCTGGAAGTTGAATGGAGAGAAAGCACAACAGCTCAAGGAATTACTCAGGGTTTTAGCATCTCAAAAAGAAATGAGGAAATAGGTGGAGCTGAAGAAGAATGGCAATACATCAAAACAGCATGTGTGAGGACTACAGAACAGATATGCAGCCAAGCCAGATATGGAAATAAGGTACATTAGGAATGCTGTTGGTGGCATGCAGAAGTCCAGGAAGTCATCAAAAAAATAAGGACTCCAAGAAAAAGTGGGAGATAGAAAAGGCTGACAAGGCTAAGCATATGACAAAGTCCCAAGAGAGCTGATTCAAGTAGTCCTGTGGTAATTCAAAGTCCCAGAAACATTAGTAATTAGTGCAAGCTATGTACAAGGACACAATGATTCAAGTATGCACAGTGTTCAGTCTCACAGAGGGGTTGCCAGGGGCATAGGTGTATATAAGGTTTCAGCTCTGAGCCCACTAATGTTCACACTGGTGATGGATTACATTAGCAAACAGGTTGTATGGGACAGACCAATAAAGTTGCTGCATGCAGATAATTTGGCATTACAGGCAGACTCTGAGCAAGAACTTCAGCAAAGGATATGGGAAAGGAATGGAATGCAAAACTGAAGACACATGGGATGATACTAAGTACAGGTAAGACAGATGTAATGGTAGCAAATGGGAGAAATCAGAAGAGGCTGAGAATTGGGATAGAAGGGAAAATGTGTAACAGATTAACAGCTTTAAGTATCTGGGAGGGGTTATTGAGGAGAAGGGAAATCTGAATGAGGAGGCCAGAGTTAGAATCAGAGTGGCTGTAGCCAACTGGCAGAGTATGAGGTGTAGTATATGACAGAAGAATGCCAAAGAAGCTGAAAAGTAAGGTATACAAATGAGTGGTGTGACCAGCACTATTGTATAGTATGGGAACCTAGGCAGTGAAGGCAGAGCAGGTGATGGAGATGAACTGCTCAAGACAGGTGGTAGAATTCACCCTGTGGGAGAGATGGAAAAACGAGGACATAAGCAGAGCATAGATGGCCAAGTGAAGACAGGAACATTTTAAAGCTCTGCAGTACTATGTTTAAATACAGGAAAATAATATATATTTTTAATTGCTTCAAATGCATTATTAATAGTCTTGACAACATTATTTCCAATTTTGGTGGAAATATATAAATCATTTCCTGGCATACTTATTTGGAGACTATTTCATCAAAAGAAAATGGACACATCTAGGCATTCATGTATCGATGCTTCCGTGAAGAAAGATTTACAAATAGTGACTACCACTCTTCAGGAATCGTCTCTGAAAATAAATGGTTTCCATCAGCATCTAGAAAATCTTAGAGAGATTTGCCTTAAACAAACAGATGTACTCAAAGAATTGTTTCAACAACAAATGAAAACATCCGACATGGAAATTGCCTCTCCTCAAGCAGAATACATGGCTTCTAAATAAAATTGATGACCTAAAAATTAGGGAAAGAAGATGTAATATCAGAATTTTTGGACTTCTTGAAAAATATGAAGGTGATATTGTTTTTTTCCTAAATAAGTGGATTCCTGAAATATTAAATCTACAGGACAGTTTTCTTATGGTATCGAAAGAGCTCACAGAGCTATAGGCAAACCTATACCCTCTTCTACTTCTCCACCAAGAACAATTATAATAAAATGTTTATCCTATATTGACAAAGAGCTAGTGCTTAAAACTGTTTAGAGGAAAGCCTCTTTGAAGTTTAACAAGAACTTAATCAGATTTGATGACTATTCAACTAAAGTAATGGAAATAAGGAAAAGAAGTTGGCCCGTTGCAAAATCTCTCAAATAAAATTAATATTCTTGCTCAATTAATTTATCCAGATAAAATTAAAATCCACTTTGCCAATGAAACAGGAATCTTCAATAACCTAGAGGAAGCTTATTTTTATAACAAAAACAATAACGTCATTCCTATTTCAGAGGACATGGACTGGTCTTCTTCATCTTTGGAAAAAAACTTCAGAAAAAAACACTTGGCCTGATTTAAAAAAAAAGAAGTAGAAGACATCCTCCACTACAAAGGATACTGATAAAACTACTAAAACATCAACTTCTAAGTGAATTATACTTGGACAGTTTCTTTATTATACTGTTATTTATTATATGAATCCACAACAGCAATCCTGTTTATAAACTAGATGAGAACTAAATAATCAATATTTTTCTTTCTTCTTCAGTTTCCTTATATCTGAAAATGCTACACTAGTTTTGTCTTTACAAATAACAAATACTTTATTCCTGGCAGTATATCCAAATTCCACAGGTAATAAAATTTAAATCAATTTTAACACATAACTTAGTAATTTGTAGCTCTTTATTAGATGTGTGTTAGATGAGTGATTGTTGGTTGGTATCTGTTTTAATATGTCTAACTGCTTTCTATTTTAAGATTCAGATGGGATGTGTGTAAATGCTAAGCCTTCATGTGTTTCTCTGTGGGACTGTGTGGAGATTGTATGATTACTGTAACTATTTAGTATGGGAGATTGTGTAAACATTATAACCGCTTAGTAAGGGAGAGCTATATGACAATTCTTTGTAGTTATTTGTTGTTATTATTCTTTCTCCTCTCCATATCAAACAGCATAGATTTGCATTTTACTGGTGGAAAAAAATCAAGAATGCTTACTTTACATTATCTGTTGTGTTTTGAAGTGTCTTCTTTCCTTACCTTGTGCTGATCCGTGAGCCAGCTTTGAATATGTGAAAGTTTTGAGAAACTTATTAGATGTTCAAGGTATCCTGCTCTGCTGTCTTATGAGAAGCAAATAGAGCTTCCGTTATCTCATACTTCCTGTGTTCAACGGACTAGCTTCACTTCCTTTCCCCAACAAATGAGCCCTTATAATCTTTAAGTCAAGCAATAAATATGACATTTGGTTTCAGGTAAGTAATAACCCACTTAATTATAGCCAGGTCGTCATATCATATTTTAGATTAATGCTCTTTTGCTTACTAAGGGGTAGCATCAGACACTTTTCACTGTCTTGCTGTCTTTTTGTGTTGGGGGCTGAGATAGGGGGAGTTTGTGAAGTGGAGAGAATTGATGTTCTTTCTTTCTTTGTAGTTAACTGTTACTGAAAGATAATTATAGTGATTGGGACCTCTTATGACTGGATGTGTTTTTTGTTTTGTAATCAAAATGAGTAGTATTTTGGGATAAGCAGTGCATTGATTACTGATTCAATGTGAGAGTTTCTTGACACTGGAGATAAAGAAAAGTAGCTGCTAAAAATGCAGCATATTCATAGTTCAGTTTTAATCCACTGTCTTTCGGCAGGACTTTTCATTTTTTCATATGACAAAACAGCCTAGCTGCTAAAAATCTATTTTCTAAGTGTCATGCCCTGCAAATTTTTATATTTTTTTCTAAATGTAATTTACTTCTCCTATTTTAATGTGGTGTCTAAAGTAAAAAGAGATCATGAATGGCTGTTGTGTGAAAGCAAGAGCTGGAGCTTGTAATATAATCTGAGATTAATTTATGCTGTCACTCGAAGTATAAGTATAAATGGAACGGATGACAGACTTACATTTTTCTGCACACTATCCCTGACTGCTATAGTTATTTGTTGAATTATTTCTTCCAGAGAAACACAGCATGCAGGGGACAGTACAGTATCTCCAGTGAAACACAGTATGTAGAGAAGACTCCACTTGACTGTCCTTTTGTCACCTAGTACTGAAGACAAACTGACACACTAACGTTATAAAACTTGTAGCCTCCAAAAAGAAAAGAGCAATACACCCTACAGTAACATATATTAGGAATGTCTAAAGCTGTGTCTAATTCCATTGTTTGTATCAGCTCTTAGTAGACTGCAGTATTAATGGTGCTTGTCTAATTTTGGGTTTCTACACTTGACTGAATATAGATTACTCCTGTTAATAAGGACCCTGTATCTACTATTACTCAGAAATGAGACCAAAGAATTTGAAGTTGTAGGGAAATGTATATTCTGTGTTCATTATTTAATTTATGAATTGTTGTGTATTAAACACCAATGAAAGTTAATTGCTACAGGTCTAAGGAGCATATAAAATCAATATTCAGTTTAATGTGTTTCATGACACAATCAAAATATTAATTAGTTGAAGAGACAGGGATGATAGTTGCAGCACAAATGTAGAAAATGGATATTCTTGAAGACAATTACTGTTTAGAGTCCCTTTATTTTGCAAAAATAAAACTCTACTTCTTAATAATTAACAGTAATAGATATGGTCTCATTTAATACAGCTCCATTCATGAACTTATATAATTTATTGTATACCCATGTATTGTAATATCAGTTATCTAAACAGGCAGCAGTTTAATTTAATAATCAGCAGTCTTTGTATGTCTGTCTTTTATTTCTTAGATATGGAGGACTCCTGCTATTATGACATCATATTTAAAACACAGTTTACACACAAGTAGACATATGAGGTCTTTTTTATGAAGGGCTTGTTTTATTTCATGTTATGTACATAAAAAAGAGAAGGAAATAAAAACATGGTGGGGGGATGAAAAGTAAAACAAAGAACATTTAATCCCAGATTTGTGTTTATATGGAGATATGGTGAGATTTCTGGACAAGGTGGACTTGGAATGCTATGGGAACATGCTTATATGTTCAGTGAATGGGAAAATCTTTAAGAAGGGATGATTGTCTTCTCTTCTTGCTTAAAATGGTTTTGTCTTATTGACAGTAGAGAATGAGTTGTGTCAGTCATTCTTTACAAAATAATCATTGCTTTAGTTAACCTTTAAATAAGTTACATTCACTTTTAAGATGTATCACTTGTGTATATGAATAGACATCTGCGAAGTCTGCCAGTGTTAATTCATCGCAAACACTAAGAACTTCATTAAAATCATAGAAAGTAGAAAAGAATATTGGAATAAAATTTGATGTATATTCATAGTATCTTGCAGCACATTTTCATGTAATTACTGTTTTTTTATATAAATGTGTACTATAAAGTGAGATCATAAAGTAGCTTTTACAAACTCTTTTGTGAAGGACAAAAATTTGTCATGGATCTCTGAATACAATCAATATTAGAGCTAAACTGTGATCTAAGCATTTATGACACACAAACTGCTTTGTATAATAAACATTCTTTTATAATAAACAATGTGAAGTAAGGAGGGAGTAAGAAGAAAGGGAAGATTGCATTGTATGAGCAAGGCTTCTGTTTAAATCTCTTCTGAATTAGAACAAAATAGTCAAATGATGTTACCCATTTATTTATGAATAATTACAAATATTACATTTACATATTTATATACACACAATTTATCATCTGTTTTAATAGCATCAGTTAAAGATCAGTGATATCATATCTATACTTATACAGTAATATTTAGTTGTTTATTCTATAATTATCTTAATTGTTCAATATAGTTTCTGCACAGGGGCGGTCCATGCTATTGGACTGCAGAACTGCAGCCCCCCAGCTGTAAAAAAAGAAAGAAAGTAATAGAAAGTTAAATAAAATACAAAGAAAGAAAATAAAAAAATTATCGCAAGTAGCGGACCTTCGTGCATGCGCGCTAGCAGCATTTCCGATATCCAGACTGCTGCTGAACCAGTCTGGAGCATGTGGAGACTGTCTCAGCAGCAGTCTGGATTAAGAAGCATTTAAGTGCAGAGATCCCAGAAGTCTATGCAGTTGTAACTGCATAGACTGTCACTGGAAAGGGATCGGACTCAGACTGCAACGTCGGCAGGCTGGGAGTCTCGTTGGGGAAGGACATCTCGCGGGGCTTTCTAGTGCAAGGAAGTAGTGCTCCAACGAACGAAGCTAGCAATGGAAGGATTTAATGCTGCAACGAACGGACCAGTCCCAGGTAGGGTGTGTGTGTGTGTGTGTGTGTGTGTGTGTGTGTGTGTGTGTGTGTGTGTGTGTGTGTAAAATGCCCCAGGTGCTACATGGTGGTGGGTAGAGAATAAGGCTTGGGTCCAGGTGGCAAGAGCCTGAATTCCCTACCCACCACCATTTGTAAAAATGTTGCAGATTTTTCCCTCATACTTGTTCTTTTCCTCATAAAAATCTGTGGTTTCTGTATTTTTGTGTCCTTGCAAAGCCAGTAGTGAATTGGTGCAGTGGTAGCATTGTTGTCTAACAGCTACATGTTCTCTGGTTTGATTCTTGGATGGGGTGCCTTACCTTTTCTGTGGAGTCTGTATGCCCTCCCTGTTTTTGTTTCCTCTAGTGTCCTCCCATCTTACAAAGACATGTGTCTGTTTGGAGTGTTTCTCCCTGGGCCTCTGCTAAAAATTAGCTTTGGTTCCAAGTCAGACTTTCCTGGTTAACAAATGTTAAAAATGACATGCATTTGAATATCAGACTTCATATTCTTCAGAAAGTGCATGGTAACACAAAAGCTTTTATTCTAGCAATTTTCTAAGTGTATAAGATGGATATTTGAAATTTGTCCCTATTTTTGGGACTGTATTCCCTCATTATTGGCTTCATCCAGGTTTTGTGCTAAGGTTGAGATCTATTGTAAGAACTGAATTCACTGAATATGTTTGGGGGCTATATTCCCCCATTACTGGCTTTGTCCGGGTGTTTTTTGCTAAGAGGTAGAGAGCTATGGTGAGAACTGAATTCACTGAATGTTTGGGGGCTGTATTCACCCATTATTGGCTTTGTTCAGGTGTTTTGTGCTAAGAGGTTGACAGCTGTGCTATGGTGAGAACTGAATTCACTAAATGGTAGCCATTTAAGTTTCCGTCTTCCTCTTTCAAAAAACAGCTGATTTGGCATAGTGGTATGTTGCTCTGACTGTTTTGCACAGGGTCCTGGGTTTAAGGCTTGGCAGTAAAATGTGTGGTGGTAACACAGCATTTTATTCTATCAACTTTCCAACATTATACAAGCAATGTTTAAAATGTGTGCCTGTTTTTTGGGTTTTTGTCCTCCCCACAATAAACTTTGGCTTTTTCCAGATTTCTTTGTGCTGCAAAGTTCAGAGATACAACTGAGTGAGTAGATTTTACAAGGAGCTGAGAGCTGCAGGGGAGCAAAAGTTTGGTGCTGCTTATGCTGAGTCTGCTTAAATTGTTAATAGCACAACAGGTAGTATACTTGTGTTTGATGCAGAAGGTTGTGGGTTCTACTCCCACAATAGATAGATGCATTGCTGATACTGTTCTGTGTTGCAAAAGGGGTGGGTACTGCACTCCTTTGTGGTGAAGATACCTAGTAACTATGAACCTGTTATCAGTTTGCCATCCATTCCCTATTGCAATATTGCTAGCTTATCATTTTTTAATGTAACATAGGCAATTTATTCCTCAAGGGTAACAGGCGCTTTATTTGTAGATGAAACAATGAAATACAAAGTTGTTTGCTAGCAGCAACCTCTTCATTAGTTACAGATCTCTTTAATGTGGAATTATTTAGATGACTTTTACTTCTTCAGAGACTGTGCATATGTACTGATACTAGTGAACTGTAGAAGTCTGAGTAGACTTTTATGATGGAAATGTTCTGAACTGGGCAGCTTTGTCATTGCTGTTGCATGCATTTTGTTTCATTGTTTACTGGAAAAATGTCAAAACAATAAATTTAAAACACCCTCTAAAACTGTACTGTATTGTATAAGGAATATAATTTAATACAATCAGGAAGGTGTATGAAAGAGCATGTGTATGTTTCGTGTGCAAGGGGCCTGTGATTTGAAAACAGCCCAAACCCAAAGTTAATCTGCCACTGGCAAAATATATTTTCTTTGAATGTGGGTTTCAATGCTGTTTCAGTGATTGTGAGTTTTCAAGGGCAGAGAAGTTTTAATGCTAAGTCTGTTCTCATTGTGAGACTGCATTGCTTTGTTTAGCAGATATGATATCTATTAGTGTTTGCGCAGTAAAATGCAAAATAAAACTTTTAAATTAAGTCCAAATCATCACAGAAGTAAAGCAGTAAGCACATTAGTGTTTATGGTAAATGGGGTGAAATAGCCAAGTAATGGTTCATTGGAATGGCTGTAGGAGGAGAAGCTCCATTCGACCATGATTTTGTGAGGGGGGAAGGGCAGCAAAAGCAAAGACAGCCCCGGCTGAACTATACCTCTCAACTGT
Organism: Protopterus annectens; assembly: GCF_019279795.1. Classification (NCBI taxonomy): domain Eukaryota; kingdom Metazoa; phylum Chordata; order Ceratodontiformes; family Protopteridae; genus Protopterus; species Protopterus annectens. Next base: position 998,994,281 of record NC_056739.1, read on the forward strand.
CCAGATTTTTGCAGAATGAATAGATTTTTGCTTCTTATTTTTCGTTTGTTCCTCATAAAATGTGTGTTTTTCTGTCAAATTATTTAGGAATTAAGTCACTAAATAATGACAGACACTGAGTTTCAGACTTCATAACCTTCAGAAAAATGCATGCTAAAGCAAGACCTGTTATTTGAAAAACTGTCTCAGTTTATACAAGAGCAATTTTTAGTGCTGTTTATATGTTCCCCCCATATATTTGGCCTTGTCCAGATTTCCTGCATTAACAGGTTGAGAGGTACATGCACATAAATTGCTTTATAGAATTAGGCATATCCAAACCTCTCAACTGTCCCCGATTGTGGCTCAAAATGTTGCTCTTCCCCTAATAACCCCTCCACAAAATGGCAATTTTGGAAGAAAACATGGAGGGTTTACAATTAATAAATAACTGTAATAATCAGTTATAGATTACTTTTATTTCATAAATGCATGTAGATTCTTTCATTTTGTCAGCTGCTCAAGTTAGCAGTACTAATATTAAAAAGTGTCCCTTCTTTGACAGGTTCCCAGCTGTATTGTGTGACTATTTTATATTTTTGAATCACGTTTTTGGTCCATTTTTCATAAAATTGTGTTTTTTGGCAAATTATTGGCAAATCATTAAAGACTGAAGTTAGAAAATAATGACAGACATTTCAGTTTCAGATTTCATACCCTTCAGAAAATTCATACTAATGCAAGACCTACTATTCTATTATCTTTCTAAGTTTATAAGAATAATATTTAAAAATTGTCCTTATTTTTGGGCCTTTGTCCGACTTCTATGTATGGCTTTGTCCAGATTTCTTTCTCTGAGGTTGAGAGGTATGACAAATGTGTCAGGGCCATCGCAGTCAGCCAGAGACATTTCAAATTGTGAAATACTTGTTGCACCCCACTCCCCCATGTAGTGACTCTGGATATGTCCAAGCAAGGCAAGGAGCAGTTGTGCAGTGTAAATGTGCAGACTATCCCCCCATCCAAGGTAGACACAAGTACTACAATGGCTTTTCATCTGTCCTTGATTTTGCAGAATGTTCTGGTTTCTGTCATATTTTTATACTGTTGATTTATGCTTATTATTGTTCAGAAAGTGCCTGTTGCTCTGTGTTTAAGTAGCAGTGCTTTAATGACCATCTGGTAAGCTTGTCTGAGATTGTAAGACGCAAGTAAGTTTTAATAAGCATACTGTTAAAGAATTGCCAACATTGAAAGCCTTTCTGTTGTTGCCATGCAGAGAATACTTACATAACTAGATAACATATAAGCCTTGGGTATTGAAATGCATATGACAGTATTTGTAATAAAGGACAGGATTGCATTATTTTAAGAGCTCATTACAGGCTTTACCTGCAAACTAAACAGAATGCCAATCTATCATGTGTGGTCCATATCCTGTGCAGTAATCCTTTAAGCAATGTATGTTGAGCTTGTTTCCTGTTTGCTTTTCATTTTTTACTTTGATCATGTTTTCCCCACGAAACAAGTAAATGGTTGCTGTCAGGCAGCAGGTCTTTTTTGGATAAGAAACATTTTTACAAGTGGGGGTATCACAGAGATTGCTACTTTCAGCATGTTACTTGGTACTTTAATAAAGCTGAATATCAATTATAATTAGAACTGGAGTACAAGGAGAAGTGGTTTGAGGTGAGTGCTGCTTGTTTTTCTTATACTTGATTTTGACAAGCATTCCAGTAATGTATTTAAAAAGTAATTTATTTTTTCATGCCTCACAGCCTTTTTGTTTCCATCTAGATATTAAGTAAGCTGTCATGCAGCCAATGGATTGAAATATGTTTTTTCTTCTACACTTCATTTTGTCTTGATTGGACTCTCATAATGATGGTTTGGCAGGGCAGAGTATTTAATTAAAGCTACAGTTTTTGTGGTTTTGAGCATAGCCCCTCCCCTTTCTAGTTGGCCACACCCATTCCAATTGACCCCACCCATTCAGCTGTCTCCTGCAGCCCCCCCTTTGATTTGAAGTCACCAGCCGCCACTTATTTTGTAACCTGTAGAGCTCATTCTGACTTATTTGTTAGTTATGTTGGTTAGTTGAATAGATCTTTCAATAATCTATTGGACTAGGAATTTTGATAATTCCATGTAAGATGCTAAAAGTTTTTATATATGTTGTATTGATATAAACTCAGTACATGACAAGTGGCTTCCGCATACACAAGTTCCTTTAATTCCATTGAAAAACTTGATAAAACACTTTAAAAATACCACAAAACAGAAGCTAAACAGTTTAGCACTTTTGTCTATTAATTTGACATCTTCAGAACTGCTAGCTACTAACACAGTAAGCTTAAAATAGGCTTTCAAAAACACACACCTCTCAAAAATAACCAATCAACACTAATATTCAAATAAGGAGTACATATAAAAAAATCTACAAGCAGTAATATAACCAATGACCATGATACTTCTGATAACCAATGAGAAAAGCAACTTTGGCAATACAACTAATGGTAGCATGAACAACGCATAAACCCCATAGGTTACATCTTACCCAATCAAAGGTCCAGAATGAAAAAAATGGACCAATAATAAAAGTGCCCTCAACCATTCAGCTTTTATTTTGTGACATTTTTAAAGTGTGTTATCAAGGTTTTCAGTGGAATTAATGGGACTTGTGTATCTGGAAGCCACTTGCCATGTACTGAGTTTATATGGATTGTGGATTTGTATTTGGTATGTGCGATTGGTTCTTTCTTATATGGTATTGATGTTACATGTATCATTTATTTCACCGTTTTAGGCATGATTTATTATATCTAAGTTACTTATATGTCAATAGCTTTAATTCAATTACAATAACTTATTACCTATGCACCATGACTATATTTAGTGATAAAGAGAGTTCTTGGAAGTTAGTTAAAATTATTGACAAACATTTCAGCTATATATATATATATATATATATATATATATATATATATATATAACATATATGGACTTAACTTTTTTATCGTTAAGTATTAGTAGTTTAAATAATCCAAGGAAGAATACACATTTTTTAAGATAACTAAATAATAATAAAGTACAAGTGCTCTTCCTTCAATAAGTTAATTTTAAAACAACTGAAAAGGACATTTGGAATCCTAGCAGTTTTATAATTATCACTCACGCTTCATAAAAGTGTAAGAGAAGAAGAGTTATGATACTCTGGAGAAAAAAAATACAGTCCTGCCCCAAATACTATATAGATATGAAGACCAAGACGGTCTTCTCACTATGGTTATTTTAAAATTTAATAAGAGAATGGACTTTGGTTAACATTTATTGGTTTCCTGGAATGGGGAAAATACCAATAAAAAACATTTAGATCTTACTACTAGCACTTATAAAGGTAATCTAATATTAGTATGTAATTTTAATTGCATTCCGGAAAAATCTCACACTACTAATAAAAGAATATTAAGACTTTCTCCCACTGCAAAATAAATTTGCAAAATAGATTGATTCTCTAAATTTAATTTATACATTTAAAAGACACCAAATCTTTTCCCTTTTCTCCTTTCCCACCTGGATTATAAATATGGCACTCAAACTAGAATAGATAGAGTGTTAGTTTCCCATGAGTCGTACTCCAAAATTTCATTTTTAGTATAACTCCATGTCCTATTTCAGATCATGACACTTTTATCTTTAAAATCCAAACAGACTTTAAAAGCCTATCCTTTTCAACTAGAATCCCTGCATACATAACCAAAATTAAAGATTTTAAGCCATAGTTAACTTTGGAATTATTTTTTTTAACAAATTTAACTTCAGATGTCAGTATAATTATGATTTGAGATTCATTTATGGTAAAACCCTTACTTGGTGAATGGGATTCAGAATTAAAAAAATATTCAATCTCAGCTTTTAATAGCTAAATCCAAATAATCCAAAAATAATACTTCAAACATAAAAAATAGAAGAACTAAAGAAATGTTACTTCAACATTTTATCCCATAAATCAAACTTGGCAATGGAAAGACTAAAAATTAATTCCCATTCTTCAACCAAAGAGAATAGGAAAACACATAATCACACAAAAACACACTCAGAGGCTCTAAATAAAGATCTGCCTAAGCAGCAGAGACCTCCAAAGCAGACACCCAAGCAACTGCTACCCCAAAACAAAACACGTGCAACACATATCTCACAAAGCCAGTGTGCCGAACAGTCACAGCCCTTAAGACTAAACAACACACCTGATGCACTTGTAATAGGTGACTCTATCGTCAGGCACACTGATGTCCCGCTCACCAGGCTGAACAAGGAGAAGGTCACGGTGAGCAGCCTGTCGGGCGCTAGGATCCGCCACATAACACAAGCACTCAGGTCACTCCAAGGCAAGTACAAATATGACTCAGTCATTGTCCATGCTGGTGTGAATGACCTGAGATGTACCTCCCTGGACTACATGAAAAGAGACATAAAGGAGCTCTCTGAGCATGTAACCCAGGCCGGTATGACCCTGACCTTGAGTAGCATCTTACCCTCACCAAGAATGATGCCACAATATGAAGACAAGATGATCAATTTCAACAATTGGCTTAAGTACTGGTGTCATTTAAAGGGGATCCAATGCCTGTCAGCTTGGGATGATATGCTCGACAAGCCACGATGCTTCGCTAGGGACGGCTTGCACCTGTCACCCTGGGCTTTCGGATATTGGCAAAGGCTCTTGCTACCCCATAGTGCCTTTTTAGGCAAGGCTCAAAAGACAAACCCACCTCCATAGGTATCACAAGGGATAAGAAACTAAGAGTAATGCTACTCAATGCCAGAAGTCTAAACCTCAAGATGCATGCACTCGAAACTCTCCTTAGCATGGAGAACATCGATATCTGTGCAGTAACAGAAACCTGGTTCAGGGCTCCCGAGAGCACCCCAGCACTACCAGGTTATACCTCATACCATGCTTTTCGGCCCCAAAACTTGGACCAAACCACAAAAGGAGGGGGAGTATCGATATTCATCAAAGATACCCACACCTCCAGGTTGGTGGCAAAGCACAAAGCATCAGAGACTATCTATGTGCAACTAACAGTGGTTAAAACTGCCTTCCAGTTTAAAGCCTGCTACAGACCACCCTCCCAAACCCAGGAAACCCACTCGGCCTTCCTGAGACCACTGGAAAATATGAAGGTCTCTCCAAACACCATTAAATTGGGCGACTTCAACTACCCAAACATAGACTGGGAGCATTACTCTAGCTCCAACACCCTAGCCCAAAGGTTCCTAGCATTTATAAACTCAAATGCTATGGAACAACTTGTTACCACTCCCACAAGAGGGGAAAACATACTGGACCTGATCATCACCAACATGGGGACTCTATGTTCCAGACCAGAAGTGTATCCCTCACTGGTAAGATCAGACCATAAACTAATCTCACTGGATATTCACATCCCGACCCCACCCCCTGCCCAGAAAACTACAGTGAAAAACTTCTCTAAAGCAAATTTCACACTCCTCAAAACTGAGGTGGAATCCTTCAAAGCCCCCGGGCCTGTGGAAAATACGGCCCAGACCACAGAATCATTTATAAATGCATTCTATGAACACCTTCAGGAATGCATGGATCATGCGATCCCAAATAAAACCAAGACCCAATCCTCCAAAGGCAGACGTCCTGTCTGGTGGACCCCAGCCATAAACAAACTATACAATAGAAGGAGGAAGCTACTAAATGATAGAGCAAAATCCCAAAAAGGGAAGGCATCACTGATCAGTATTAGCAAAAAACTATGGGCACTCATAAAATTGTCTAAGGCCAGCTTCGAGAGAAAAATTGCACAGGACACTAAGGATAATCACAAGGCTTTCTTTAGTTATGTTAGGAACCTGGGTGGTAATTCCGAGATATGCTCAGAATTAGTCCAAAATGACAAAAAATGCACTGAACCCACAGACATTGCCAACATCCTAGCTGACAGGTTCAGCGCAAACTTCTCCCACCAAAAGGGCAAATATCTATCCCAGCAGAGTGCTGCCCCCCTGACATCTCAGATGCTCAGGTAAGAGCCGCCCTCTCCAAAGTAAAAAACACAGCATCAATGGGACCAGACGGTGTCTCGGGCTGCGTCCTACATGAACTCCAAGAAGAGCTAAACCCAAACATAAAACTACTGTTCAGTCTCAGTCTTACTACAGGATATGTGCCCAAAGAGTGGCGTACAGCAACAGTGGTCCCTCTCCATAAAGGTGGTGCCTCAATGGATCCTGGAAACTATCGCCCCATAAGCCTGACTAGCTTGGTCTGCAAAGCTATGGAAAGGATCATCATGGACCTCATAAATAAAGATATTGGGGACCTACAGACACTGGATCCTACCCAGTTCGGCTTTGTTAAGGGCAGATCCTGCCTCTTAAACCTGGTTGATTTCTTTGAAACAGTCACCAAGGCGATTGATGAGGGGAAGGTGGTCCACACAGCCTACCTGGACCTCGCAAAAGCATTCGATACAATACCCCACTCGGGCATTATAGATAAGCTCACCAGCTTAAATATAAACCCTTATGTCACTAGATGGGTTGCAAACTGGCTCAAGGACAGAACCCACATGGTTAGAATTGCTGGAGCCATGTCAGACTCCAAACCAGTTACAAGTGGTGTCCCACAAGGCTCAGTCCTGGGACCTCTCTTGTTCGGTATATATTTCTCGGATGTACAGGCCAACACGGAAGGACTGTGGCTGACCAAGTTCGCAGATGACTGCAAACTGGGCGCCATAATCGACTCTCCAGCCGACACAAGCATCCTCCAAAAGGGCCTCATAGAAACAGACAACTGGTGCCAGAGCCATGGCCTCAAGCTAAATGCCAAAAGTGTATAGTCATCCCCTTTGGCAAAAACAAAGTGCCCACAAATTACCACATAGGTGGTAATCCATTAAGTACAGAAGAAGTAATTAGGGTCCTGGGGACCCAAGTTGATAGCAATCTCTCATTTGACAACCACGTGGCCAAAGTGGTTAGAAAAACATTTTATATAGCCCACCTAATCATGAAGGGATTCACATCTAGATCAGGGGAGGTCATCGTTCCTCTTTACTCATCCCTCATCAGGCCCATAATTGAGTACAATGCCCCTTTTGGGATGTACCTTATCAGACACCTGCAGCAACTGGAAAGACCCCAAAAGTACCTCACCAAGAGGATCAAAGGGCTCAAACAGATGCCATATGCTGCCCGGTTAAAGAAACTCCAGCTCTACTCAGTGGCATACCACCTGTTCAGAGGCGATCTGTGCCTGATGTATAAAGCCATGTCCAACCCGGAATTAATGGGCATGCTGCACCTCAGAAAATCCAAATCCCATCGAGCTACGCTCGAGAGACTTGAACCTCAGCACTGAAATAAATAGGACATGCTGGAGGGACAGATTCATAACCCAGAGGCTCCCTTCACTCTGGAATAAAATCCCAGTCCAGGTTAGGCAGAGTCCCTCATTGACTCTCTTCAAGAGGAATCTTGATGAGTCGATGGGAGATTGTAGGTTTACCCCGGGTATCACTTCTGTGTCACTGTTAGACAGAGGCACAGTATACTAACCTCGAAAAAGGGCATAGCAAAATAAATTTAAAATGGGTGGCGAAAGCCAAACACATTCTGGCTAGGCTTATAAATGCCATAGGGCAGATAGCCTAGTATGAACCTATGAACACCAAAGCATATGCATAATTTATCAATGAGAATTACGATACAGTCAAAAATAACAACATTGTAAAATAAGATATGAAGATTCAAAATTCTCTCTAACATGGGAGATATTCTCGATGCTTTTAAATATCATTATACAACTCATAGTAAAGTAGTGAACCCAGTAGTTAACTCTTCAAATATACATTTAGAATCTCCTAATATTAAGAAAATTCAAGAAGAATTAAAAACTAACCTTCAAATGCATATTTCCCATTAAGAAGTTGTAGATAACATTAAAGAATTAAAAACTAATAAAGCTCCAGGAATAGATGGAATAATAGGAATAGATGGAATAATAATAGAAATTTAGAAACTGTTTTCCTATCTTTGTCACATCATTCTTTCATAAGGCTCTGATTGAAATTCAAGAGCAAGGAAAGATTCCCCCTTCTTGGAAATAATCATTAATTACCCCTATCCTAAAAGGGAATAAAAACCTCTTCTTTGTGGCTCTTACAGACCTATCTCTTTTGTAAATAATGACTACAACATTTTCATGTCTATTATTGCTGATAGAATTAAAGAACCATTAATTCATATAATCAATCAAAACAGGCTTCATATTTAATAGATACACTCATGATAATATTAGAAGAGCATTAACCCTAGTAGATTTTTTTAAATAAGAGAAATAGAAAAGCCTTCATAATTGGTTTAGATATTGAAAAGGCATTTGACTCTGTAAATTGGGGTTATTTATTTGAAGTTCTAAAATTATTTGATTTTCCTAATTTTTTCTTTTAAAGAATTTTTATAATAACTTTTATTTTATTTTTATTTATTTATTTAACATTTGTTGACCGGGAATGTCTGACTAGGTTCCACAGAGCCTGTTTTCAGTGGAGGCCCGGGGAGAAATGCTCCAGATGCATGTCGTTGGAATGTGGGAGGAAACCGGAGTACCTGGAGGAAACCCACGCGAACACCGGGAGAACATGCAAACTCCACACAGAAGGCACCCCAGCCGAGAATCGAACCAGAGAACCTCTTGCTGTGAGGTGACAATGTTAACCACTGCACCACTGTGCCGCCCAAGCTAGGACCTTTTACTTCAGTATCCAGTCATTTAACTAAAGGTACTAAACAAGGCTGCCCATCATCTCCTATCATATTTGCTGTTGTTATTGAAATCTTTGTTAGTGTAATTCAAAATAATCCAAAGATCAATGGTATAGATGTATATAACCAATATTCCTCAAAAAATATGCTTTTCACAGATGGTGTTTTACTAACATTACCTAATTCAAGAGTAACTCTATCAGAACTGGAGTCTACAATAAATTTGTTTCAATCTATCTCTGGTCTTCATTTTAATCAAGCAAAATCTGAATATATGGCATTAAATAAAAAGAAAAAAATACAAACTTGTAAAAATCACATTACAGGGAACAATCATACTCCCTTTTTTTATCTGGGAATAGTTTTATTAGCTTTGTAGAAGAAACAACATCAGTTAATTACAAAAAGTACTATAAAAATAATAAAAAACTTAACTGATAAATGGAATACACTTTTCATATCCTTTGCAGATATACTTCAATTAATAAAAAATATTCTTCTTCCCAAAATGTTATATATAGATCAAGCTCTTTCCATTTGTCCCAAAAAGCATTTAATTAATGAAATAAATAAACACTTAACATTTTTATGGCTCCCTAATAGAACTAGAATAGTATGTATTCATCATATCAGACCATGGGATCAGGGATGGATTAATTTTCCAGATATTGAGACATACATTAAGGCATCAATATTTAAAATCTCCTGAATTGGGTGGATCTAAATTATACTTCTATCTGGAAGTCTTTGCAATTAATATTTTTTTAAATGATATTAATATCCCAGCAAATGTTACCTTAAAAACAGATCAATGCTTTTTGGCACTTTCTTTGTTGTATTATACAATACAATAGTTCAAAAACCACAAAAGTTAGCTTTGTAAACGCTATACTAAACAATTAAAAAATATATTCTAATCAGTACTGACACTAAAATGTGGTTTGAAACTTGAATCCCCTTTAGTACTAACAATTTTTTTTTAAAAAGTACATAACTGCATACTAATTTCTTTGAATTCAAAAATGCATGTGTTGATATTATTGCTTCAGTAAAGAAATTCATCAACTTATAGAGGATTTTGACTTGAATTATCATGACTGGTTACTGTTACAAAGTGTGATAACACATACTCAAGACCGTTAGAAAATTCTGAGTAACTAATTTTTTAAAAGCCCCCCTAAATTGATTAGTTACTTATATGAAGTTATTTATAACAAATCAGGAATTGGAAATGTAGCTTCAAAATTATATAAAACCTTAATAGGTTAAAAGATAAAACCAAGTGGTAAATATTGGAATCATATTACTATGGGTCATATTTCTTGTCTGTCTCATGAAAATAAGAATCACAGTTTTTCATCTGCTAAATCCACATATTGGTCACAATAGTGGCATATATTTACGAGGGAATTTTTGTATAGAGCATTATTAACTCCAAATAAAATAGCTAAATTTGATAAAATCAAGAATATTTCTTGTTGGAGATTTATGCTAAATAAAAATGCAGATTGGATTTATATGTTCTATACCTGCCCACTGCTAAAAAATGTATGACCAAGATGATTTTTAAAAGCTTTATTTTTTTACTACTTTTCACTGTCTGAATCTTTAATCTTATTTAATGTTAATGAAGGTCTTGTTTTAACTAAGGTCAGTCTTTCCCTACTTTGGACTATTCTTACGGTTGCAAGAAAAAGCATAACAAGGAAATGTAGATCTGCTGATGTACAACTTTATGAAGACTTCTTATCTTTTCTAAAGGAAAGTGTATACAAGGAAACCAAAGTTAAGGAACACAGAATTCATCCAAATCCATTTGTCAACAATCCTTGGAAAAAGGTGCTTTCTTTGATTGATATTTTGCAACTAGATTCTGACTCTTTAATAGCAATCAAAATCTGTTTAAATAATTGTCATTATTTATTTATCTAGTAATGTGACATAATCCCTGTTACAGGCCGTTATACATATTGTATATAGTATATGTTTGTTTTTGATTATTAACTTCATTTATATTATTCATCACATTATGTTATATTAATTTATTAACTTGTTAAATAAGAAAAATTGAGTAAAAAAAAAGAAAAATGAAGAGATAAGAACAGAAGCCAGACTAGCTCACGTGTGTGTGTGTGTGTGTGTGTGTGTGTGTGTGTGTGTGTGTGTGTGTGTTTGTGTATGTGTGTGTGTGGGTTGTGTGTGTGTGTGTTTGTGTGCATGTGCATAGACATGAATAGGTAGATATATCTATCTATCTATATATATATATATATATATATATATATATATATATACATATATATATATATATATATATATATATATATATATATATATATATATATATATATATATATATATATATATATATATATATATATATATATATGTACATACACACACACACACATATATATATATATATATATATATATATATATATTTATATATATATATTTTATAATAATGTGCAATGGCAGTTAATCGAACATGGTTTGGTTGAATACATTGTTTGAACATTTCATAATGCCGAGCTGAAATATTCCGACCTCATGTTAATGAAAGTAAGTCTTCATTCGATAGTATGAAGTCAATGTTATGAATGGAGATTGATGTACAGTGAGGATTAGGAAATGTACCCTTTTCCTCACAGTAGTGCGATCTTGGAGTTGGTATATATAATTTTCAGGGGGTTTGGGGGCTCAGGGGTGCTTGCCCCCCCTGCAAAAATGTAATCCAATGTAGATTTTTGTGTTTGTGTGTCTCTTTGTTTGATGTTCAAGTGCCTGGACACTCAAACATCTAACATAAACCTTGCATATCTGGGCACTGATGAAGAATAAATGTACCTGAAGTGCAAAAGTAATTGGTTACATTTTCACTGTTTTTCAGTAATTCCAAATTGTTGTGAATGTCAACCATCGTAGTTTCCATTTTTTACTTTCTGTCTTACCAATATTACAAAATTGGACAAATAAAGTTGATGTTATGAGTAAAATACATTTTGCCATTCAACATTATGATAGTAAACCATATATATGTGTATATATATATATATATATATATATATATATATATATATATATATATATAAAATTCAAAATTTTTTAATGCCGGGGGCAAGCCCCCCTGCATCTCTGATGTGGGGGGCTGTGCTCTTCACACCCCCTGCTGACTATATATACCAACCACATGATCGCACAACAGCAGAAAAGGGGCAAATTTCATCATTCAGTATTTTGAATTTTCTGTCTTTTGTGATTCAGTCTTTTGGTTTTTCAGTCTTCTGCACTTTCAAGAACACTGATTCACCAAACTGGAAATAACAACAAAAAACACTTCTAACATGTTTTTGCAGGGGGACAAGCCCCCCTAAACCCCCCATGTGGGAGGCAAGCCCCCTAAACCTCTCCCATTAGGGGGGGGTTGTGCTCCCCACCTCTGCTACTTGCATATATATATATATATATATATATATATATATATATATATATATATGTATACATATACTAACTCTGAGATTGCACTACAGTGGGGATACTGGTATGATTCCTTATCCCCACTGTACCCCCTGCAAAAGCGTGTATGTAGTGTTTTTTGTTTTTTATTTCCGGTTCAGTGAACCGGTGTTCTGGAAAGTGCACTTTCGGTTAATTGCACTTTCACTGAAATGGTTTTGTACTTCTGCTCTTTGAAAAAAAACATGTTTTCATAGAACAGAAATAGACCTTTGTATGTGTGTGCATATATATATATATATATATATATATATATATATATATATATATACACACACACACACACACACACACACACACACACACACACACACACACACACACACACACACACACACATGCCCATTATGTCATCTTGCATGTGTAAAAAGGGGACTATGCCTTTAAATGTGCCTTATACCTTTTAAAAAATTCTTACATTAATTTAGCAATGTAATTGAGTGTTTTGACAGAATAATGGGAAACCTATTACAAATGAGGCCTGCTCCTTCCTATCCTAAGTCACATACGCTAACACTATTCTTACCCCTCCCCCTAACATTAGCCCTATACATTGCCCTACAAAAAACCCTTTCCTTAACAGCATTTTGACACAAGACACTTGCACACACTTTCTATACACTAGAACCCATGCATAACACTAAAACTGTTCCCTTGCCTATTTCTTATTATAAACCTAACCCACACAGACACTCCCATCCCTAATGCTGAAACTTTCAGAGTATATACCAAAGTTTTTGATTTTACCCACAACACAGCCACATCTCATCTTGATAAACCCAGCACTCAGCAGTCAAACTACAGTATCAAGACTATAATTATAATTCATCTCCAACAGTTTAGCTAAGGGTAAGTTCTGTCTTCTGAATCTGATAAACTTTTTTGAAAAGTTTAGAAAGTCTGTAGATGGTGGTCATGAAGTAGCCATGGCATATCTTGACCTGGCCAAGGCCTTCAATACCATTCTCATGATGGCACCATAAAGAAACTAAATGCTTTAAAAATCAAACTATATGTAATAAAATGTATCCCAAACTGTGTGAAAGACAGAACCCACAAAGTACAAGTTGGAGACGACTCATCAAAAAGTACAAAGTATCCAGCAATGACAATGTCCCTCAAGGTTTGGTGCTGGGACCACTCCTTATTGGTGTTTACCTCTCATATCTTCAAGCAGAGAACCAAGACATCTGACTAATAAAATCTGCAGATGACTACAAACTGTTGTTAAGTCATTCCCTGATGATCAAACCCTCCAGAATGAATTCTCCCTTGTACCACTTGGTGTACTAAAAACAAAAGTAAAGTATCATCTTATCTTATAGACAACCTCTCCACTCATCGTCCTATATAGACAACACACCGCTACAAAACAAAAATGTAGTCAAGAACTTAGGAACCGGGGTTGATATCTCACATAATGGCTGTCACAAAATTCTTTCATTTAGCACAGATAATGGCTAAAGGAGTATTATCAAGATATAGAGAGGTAATCATTCCCTTTTACTCGGCATTGATCAGATTGATAAGTACAGAGTACAATGTCCCCTTTGGGCTATATCTTTCTAAACATATTAAACAATTAGAAAGATGCCAAAGGTTCCTAACCGAAAAAAAAAAATCACAGACCTACAGTCTCTGAACTATCAATAGGAGCTGGGAGCGCTCTCCTTTAATATTCAGTATCTTATAAACTTTTGGGGGAAGAGCTCTGTCTCATGTACTGTGCCATTAGAGAGACCTACTTCCTTTATATGTATCTCTGTAAGTCCAATGGCTCCACCAACAGTAGAACCAGGGACCTAAATCTTAATCAACAGATAAATAAAACATGGTGGAGAGAGAGGTTTATAACCCAGTATCTCCCTAACCTCTGATATGAACTTCTCCTGCATGTTAAGCAGTGTGACTCACTATAATTTGGATGACTGGTTGGGATTTTACAAATTTACTCTGGGATTGATTAGCATTGCCCTCATAGAGAAATGAGGTGCAGCCTGAGGAAGGGCATTTGCAAGGCATAAATGGTTGCATGACTCAAAAGCCTTGGAATATTTATGACTCTATATTAGTGCTTTGATGAAAAAGGATAGCAGCATTCAACAAAGTGAACTGCAACCATGTTTTTATATTTATGTTTTTTATTTGTATTTATATTTACATATATGCATATGTATGTTTGTACACATCTACATTAACCACAGCGTCTTTGTTCATTTTTGCAGATGTGCTTTTAAATGTGAACCTTTCCCCTGACTTTTTTTAAGCAATAAGGAGCTTGAATCCATACATGAATACTTAACTTCCAACTTCTGTCTTATTCTCTTGCCTCCATCTATTTTCAGCAGTTTTTCTTCTTTCTCCTTCTGTTCAGGTTCAGGCATCAGTTATTACACTTTCCCTTTCCTAATTCCACAACCTTACCTCAAATATAAAAATATGTATTTATTTTTTCAACTGTTGAGGGTGTTTCTTTTTCCTTCTTTAATCTGATCATTGACTGACAGTAAACAAGGTTTCTTCACCCTCCCTCCAACTCCCATTCTCACTGCAGACTTGCTTTTTACCTATATTCTCCCCTACTATATAGTCATACATCCTGTGCAGTATGCCACTGAAATATTGCTTAAAAAGTACATGATTGCACTTACTTCACACTTCCCAATTATCTGGTTTAGTTATAGCAGGGTTTCTGTCTGTTTTAGTAGCAGAATCAAATTTCTCATAATGTACTCCCCCCACACTTTTTTTACATAGTATATTCTCTTGCTCTTCTTTCAACTGAATATAAGAAGCAGTATAATCTGCCTGCTCTTCTGTCATCCAGAATTCCTTTTTATTCATCAGATGATTGCTCCAGCTGCAAAGAGACTCTTTTTTACCTTTTGTCCATCTGTAATTTCACTCACAGAAACCCTGAAGAGGACTGGGTTCAGAGATGACCCATGTGTCACACCACCACTCAGAACTGTCATTTATTCACTGACCATTCTGTTTTCTATTACCTTTAGTGACCTGCTATCTTGATCTTTGCTGACTTCACTAAGGGACCTTTGGCAGTATGCATGTTTCATTTATGTTTTCCTAAAGCTAAAGCACCCTTCATTATTTCATACTGCTATCCATATATCCCTCATGATGTCTTGCAATTGGGGAAATTTGTTGTTCTTTTTTCTTTTAAAATTTGTACATGCAGCCAATGCCCAACGCCCTTCTGAAAGTAATTGTCTATTTTTTCTGTACTTTTTTGCAACTCTTTCTTGGCATATGCTTATCATTTTATACCTGTGTTATACCTTTTGCATCCAACATAGAATGATTTACTTAATTTAGCGCATGCTATGATGTGACAATGGCCATGGTTTGACCTGATGTACAATGAAAAATAGACAAGATACTTAGCGGGGCTTTTTTTAAAACAAAAATAATATAATAAAAGGCACAAATACTATGTATAAGCTTTCCTGTCTATTCTACTTTAGCTATATCAAGTATCTTTTCCATTGTTTTTAAAATAGCTTACTGTATAAACATGTTAATTTTATTTTTACATTGTGCATGTGCTGTATTAATCTTTATCTTTTAAACAAATGGAAAACAGCGAGCATGGTCCCTGTACCTATTACTGTTGCATATAACTAACAGTGGCATGCTTGTTTTCCTATTTGGATTACAATTTATCAAAACAGGCTTATTTAATAAAAGCAGCTTGTGGCTATAAATGATTGCATAAAGCATGTAATAAAAAATACTTGCAAGGGTTGTCAGAATAACAACATGTTGCTGTGTGTAATCTGTCTCATTCATGAAATATTTAGTGCTGCTTATATTATTTTGACTTTTCAATTATTTTCAACAACACTGGCTGACATCCCACAAATAGTTTTATTACTAACGTACCTCTTTCATTTTCCATTTGCTGATATATGTATCATGGTTTGTCAGTCTTGTAATCGCACAGGTATTTATTTTTCTACATACCTTGAAATAAGTATATCTCAAGTTAAATATCTGTCTTTGCAGTAATGGGCATTGGTGTTCATAATAAATATTTTCTCCATGTAAGAAAGACCTAAATATGCTGAATGCCTGCAGATATAAACATTCCCAGTCACTTTTGCATATTCTAATTTTATTTGCACTGCTGAACAAAAAGCTATACTACACCTTTGCACAAATCACATGACGGAAACCAAAGACATACATGTACATATATCACAAGTCACAGTCACTGTATGCCCCGTAATGTTATTTGCCTAACTCTGATAGGTTATAAGACATGGGGATGAGACATTCCTGACTAAAACTCCATAATAATTAATGTAAATTAAGATAAACTTGGTAGATATTACCAGCACAACAGCTAGTGCCTGCTTTATACTTTATCTTCTTCTTCCCAGGAAAAAGCTTCCAGGTATCTATTCTATCTTCTAATTCCAGAAGTTTCTTTGCATTTCTTTCATACATCCTTGAATACTCTTGCTGATTCTACATTTGTTACATGACCTCTTCACAGCTGTCTCTGTAAATAAACGTTTCTTCCCATAAATTCTGAATTTCCAGGCCTGCTGTTACATCCTGGTTTTGCTTGTGTTTCAGAATAAAATTAACATAATGATGCTACTCTTCAAAAATCATGTCTATTGCTAGGTATCTAGAATATCATAGTTTGCTTTCATTAAAGACTTTAGTGGACAGTTTTACAGATGGTTTCATATTTTGTGAAGAAATTCTTGCACAGTATTGGTAACTTACCTGAATAAGCTAGGGATGAAATGTCACATAAATCAGTAATAGTGATGGATATGATATTTGCTTTACAGACCAAAATTCTGAAGAACCAATAAATATCTGGATATACAGAGTCAATGCAATATGACCAGTGCAATGCAACCAAGCAGATATTTCTAATAACTAGTTTACATATTTTAGGGAGATGACACTGTTTAGAAGTGGCACTTAAGGTTATACATACTACCATCCCTTCATTCACAGTGGACATTTTTATGTGTTTTGTTTGAAAGGCCTTAAAGTATGAAGCATGTGAAGAGAAAGACATGGTCCATTGCTATACTTTGAGAACTATGGACGGTATTTATTTCTAGGTACTTATTCAGCCAGTTTCCTTGCACTGTAGTGCTTTCTTTCTAGGTATTCAGTCATACACACGCTGAACTCTACCACTGAAGAGCTATCTTAAGTGGCGCATTCCCATCCAGGTATTGGTAAATATAGTACTGTAATATCAAAAGTGACAACTGTGTTCATATTTTGGCCTATTTATAGTTTAAACAAGTGACTGATGTGATAGGGCACACAAAACGCACACTCTCACACACACACACACACACACACACACACACACACACACACACACACACACACACACACACACTGTAGAGAGCATACAAACCATGAAACATGATTAATTTTAAAATGTCATAAAACAGAAAGTTCTCATGCAGCTGTGCCTTCAAATGAGTTTTGCTAGTTGAATTTAAAGTACCCCAACTATCTAATACCTGTATAGAATTAAAGAAAAATGTATCATCATGACTTCTATGTAAACACAGGTAAAACACAATATTTCTAACTTGTCTTCACTATGTTTGCTGTACTGCTTCTGGTAATCAGCTTAGGCACACAGCACAGGTTCACCTCAAAACACAAAGATCAATATGACAAATGGACGCCACTCGCAGAATGTCAGCCTTTTGCTGAAAAGATGATCCACTGAACAACAGGGCACTGAGAAGAGATCAGTCATACACACGCTGAACTCTATCACTGAAGAACTACCTTAAGTGGCGCATTCCCATCCAGGTATTGGTAAATATAGTACTGTAATATCAAAATTGACAACTGTGTTCATATTTTGGCCTATTTATAGTTTATACAAGTGACTGATGCGATAGGGCACACAAAACGCACGCACACACACACACACACACACACACACACACACACACACACACACACACACACACACACACACACACAAGTAGAGAGCATACAAACCATGAAACGTGATTAATTTTAAAATGTCATTAAACAGAAAGTTCTCATGCAGCTGTGCCTTCAAATGGGTTTTGCTAGTTGAATTTAAAGTACCCCAACTATCTAATACCTGTATAGAATTAAAGAAAAATGTATCAGATCATGAGTTTTATGTAAACACAGGTAAGCCACAGTATTTCTAACTTGTCTTCAATACGTTTGCTGTACTGCTTCTGGTAATTAGCATAGGCACACAGCACAGGTTCGCCTCAAAACACAAAGAGCAATATGGCAAATGGACACCACTCGTAGAATGTCAGCCTTCAGCTGAAAAGATGATCCACTGAACAACAGGGCACTGAGAAGAGATTTAACTCTGTTTTGCTCAGCTACGGCATTAACCTGTGTACATATTCTAATCCCGGCAATCACATTCATTTACCAAGGTTGGACTGCTGCATAAATTATCTGCATCTACAGAGCTCTGAGGGTGATTGAAGTATTTGATGAGAGGCACTACTGCAGTAAGTCCGGAGGCTAGTTCAATCAGTCTGCTACCAGTTTTCACAGGATTTGATTATTTTAATTACTAGGTCTATTCACTCTCATAACACATGTTAGCAAAATGGTACAGTTCAAAGACAAGAAATAAAATTGAAGCTTGTAAAGCTAATATGAACACATTTGAGAAAAGGTATTAAGTAGAGTCATATGTTCAGTTTATGTGCTTGTTGTGTTGTTTGGAAAAGTGCTATATCTGATGACAGAGAAAAGTTTGTTGTTTAGGTGGTTATAAATTTCTTTGTCCTAACAGAGGATGCCTCTGCGACCTTTGAAATGATATATCTAGGAATTATTGATTCAGTAAACACTATCTCTGTTGCATTTCTGTTGCATTTCACTTTAAGTGCCATAGATGGAAGGGCAAACTTTCATACATTTTGTGACTGTAGCCTTTCTTTCAGTTCACCTTATAGGTAAATAATTTAAATGCTTTCTTTTCTGCAGTTGTTAATTCTATACGAGGCACCTGTGAATATGTTGCCAGAGAAATATCAGTGTTCCATAAAGTAGGGAATACGGGAAGAAGAAATACAATAAAGAATTCAGTTGTCTACATTAATTATGGACATATAACCTAAGGAATTCTGAAAAGGAAATTGCCAAAAACAAGTAAAAGATTAGAACGGTATGACTAACACCCAAAACTGTACTTTTTAAGTTACTCATTAGACTGCTTCAACTCTCCCATGTTCTGTAAAATGAAATCTGGGATTTACAGAAAGTTCATTCAACAGATATACAGAGCAGGCATGTTGTACTATTAATCTGCTGGCCGTCTAAATGGATACTATATTTAGGTTTTGTTATGCTTATGTGTAGTAAGTGCCATAGTACACAGAAAAGATACTGTAACATTTGTTAGGTCAGACAATAATGAAACCAACTCCTCTGTACATATAAAACTTCTGCATCACCATTGTGTATGATTTTGTGAAGGCAGTATGATATCTCAGCAATTAAGATGGGTGTCAAGCTTAAATGCAACACTTTAGTGATTGACATTAAAATACACAATTGCTAATGTATGATTCCAATGTTATTTTAAGACTGAGATTTCTCAGGGATTTCTCCTTACTCGACATACAGTGCTGATCCCCTATATTATGGGGTTGCAAGAGTGTGAAGAATCCCTGCAAAATAAGTTTTGAAATTTTGTTTCAAACCATCTGGAGATGTTGCTGTTATGTAGTCACACTTATGAATGTCAGTTATATTTCTGTAATAGAGATGAATCAGTTCTCTGCCAACTGCAACACAATCAGATTCAGTCCTGACTGCCAGACACTCAGTGTATAGAATTTACATGTAAATGTCTTTGTGAGTTTTCTTTAAATTCATGTACTTTCCTCCCACCTCCAAACACTTGCTGGTTGGTTGTCTTCTTTGAACTGAACATGTTTTGAACATAGTGCATTGCAGTTTCAGATACCTACCATCTTTAAATCATGAGCCAAGACCTAGTTTTGTAAGGTTAAATCAATTATTATTTACTTATTAGTGTTTAATAAAGAGGAAATTTTTAGCTGGGCAAATCTTATATAGAGTGAAGGTCCACAGGGAAAATTGTCATAACGAGATGCAGTATAAAAGTTGCCATTCGGCAATAGATCGAAACTTAACAAGCTAGCA
Organism: Protopterus annectens; assembly: GCF_019279795.1. Classification (NCBI taxonomy): domain Eukaryota; kingdom Metazoa; phylum Chordata; order Ceratodontiformes; family Protopteridae; genus Protopterus; species Protopterus annectens. Next base: position 999,014,773 of record NC_056739.1, read on the forward strand.
TATATACTGGGAGAAGGAACAGAATTTCTAAACTACTTATATTATATACAAGGGTACAGAAGGCACAGAACTTTATATGCAAGTCTGGACAACACTGCACACTCAATTATATAAGCAATGCTAGACTCCCACAATGATTGATTCTCACAAAGTCGATCAGAAAGCATAGAATGGGCAAAGAATGACCAGTGCTAAAACAGCAGCAAAGACAATTGCAAATGCAAGTATAACACCCTCAGATTTGTGATTAGTAAAAGAACAAGACAGACAACTATAAAGTTACATGCATGTACTCTCTCTGTCTCTCTATCTCTCTCAATTACCAAATATATGACAAAACCTGCATTCAGAACTGTAGGTAGCCTGGTTGGTACATTGCCAGAGACATACTTTCACACTCCAAGTCCCAGTATGAAGTTAACAATTAAAAGTAATACCCTTTACAAGTTGACAACCAAGCAAAAAAGATCCCCCCCCGAAAAAAAAATTGCTTCCAAATATCCAGTGTGTGTGTGTGTGTGTGTGTGTGTGTGTGTGTGTGTGTGTGTGTGTGTGTGTGTGTGTGTGTGTGTGTGTGTGTATATATATATATATATATATATATATATATATATATATATATGGTTCTAGGTTATAACATCGACAGCTACTTTCACCGACAACAGAAACATCGACACCACATAATCGACAAACCATAACCACGACACCTCACATGCCCGAAAAACAAGTAACCGACAGTCCACAAACACGAAACCCCATACACTGCACACACCACAATAATAACAATCAACTAACAAAACACATCCCCTATCCAAAAACCACACACAGAACACAAGCACACCAAAATCCTCACAAACCCACACTAAACCTCACACACACAACTATGTACAACCCTAACCCAAACCCTTACCCTAAGGTCCGTCACTATCGCACACTCAGCTAACCCACCCCCTAACCCTAACTCACTTAACCGCCCTAACCCAAAAATACTACTACCAGACACTTACCTAACCCGCGCCCTAACCCTAACTCACTTAACCTGCCCCTAACCCAAAAAATACCACTACCGCACACTTACCTAACCCGCGCCCTAACCCTAACTCACTTAACCCACCCCTATCCCCACAGACTGTCACTATCCACACTTACCTTACTCGCACCCTAACGTCCGTCACCACCGCATACTCACACAGCCTTCTTTCCAAGTCACTATCCCTGGCGTCGGCGTTTTCATCCGTAGCGTTGGTCTTCCGAATGTCGATCATCTGGCGCCCGCTAATCCGTTGTCGGTGATGTCGGCTGTCGATCTTCTAACCTAGACCCATATATATATATATATATATATATATATATATATATATATATATATATATAAATGAAGTCTCTTTGCTCTATCAACACTATGACAAGCACAGCTGTAGCAGGCAGCTATGAAAGTTCCTTGATACAGTTTCAAACACTTATCAACTGTTCAGATTCTGCAGAATGTCCACATTTTTGCCTCATACTTTTGGTCTGCTCCTCATAAAATTAGTTTTTTTCTGGCAAAAAAACTGAAGATTATAGTCACTAAATGATACATATTTGAATTTCAGCCTTCACATCCTTCATAAATTACATGCTAAACAAAGTCTTTTATTCTAGCAACTTTCCAAGTTTATAAGAGCAATATTTAAAATCTCTCCCTAGTTTTGTGTCTTTGCTTCTCTATAATTTGAGGCTTTTTCCAGATTATTTGTGCTAAGATGTTGAATTTACATTTCCTAACAGTACACACACCCTGCCTGCCTGTCATTTAAGCAGCAGTGATTTGTGAACGCAGCTGCTTAAATCATTGATGATATGGCTTGCAGAAACTAAATGGAAACAGTTAGTGTCAGTCACAACCTCTAACAGCTTCTGTCAAGGGCAACCTATATTTTGCCCAACCCTTGCTATGGCTGTGCCTGCATTTACCCTGGGGGACTCTGCCTCACACCCCTTACATATAATAACTTCACGGTCACAGCCCTTAAATACACTAACTCCCCAGTCATCCCCCTTGCATACACTAACTCCCAGGCACACCCCCTTATATATACTAACATCATAGTCACACCCCTTTACTTATACTAACTCTGCAGTCACTCCTGTTATATACTCTGAGTCCACAGTCACACCCCTTACATATATATTAACTCCCCAGTTAAAACCCTTATATATACTAACTCCACAGTCATACCCTTTACACATACTAACCCCGCAGTCACATTCCTTTCACATACTAACTCTCTAGTCACATACTTTACTTATACTAACTACACAGTTAAACCTCTTACATATACTAACTCAAGTTAAACCGCTTACTTATACTAACTCCCAGTTGCACCCCTTATTCATATTAACTCCACAGTCACACCCCTTACACATAACGCCAGTCATTACCCTTTGCTTGTACTAACTCCCTGATCACGTCCCTAACATGTACTAACTCCACAGTCACACCCCATATTCATACAAACTCCACAGTCACACCCCTTATTCATACTAACGCTGTAGTCTCATCCCTAACATATACTAACACCGTCACTCACCTTACATATGCTAACTGCCAAGTCACCCCCTTTTATATACTAACTCCAAAGTCACACCCCTTATATATATTAACTCCAGTCACACCCCTTGCATACAGTCACACCCCCTTACATATGCTAACTCCCACGTTATACACCTTACATATACTAACTCCCTACTCACTCCCCTTACATATATTATCTCCAAAGTCTTTCCCCTTACACATACTAAAGTCCCAGTCACACCCCTTTCACATACTCACTCCACAATCATACCTCCTTTTTCATACTAACTTCACAGTCACAACTCTTACATATACTAACTATACAGTCGTACCCCAACATACACTAACTCCACAGTTCCACCCATTATTCATACTGACTCCACAGTGACAGACCTACATATAGTAACTCCCCTGTCACAGGCACTTACATACAGTATATTAACTTCACAGTCATACCCCTTACCTTACGTATACAAACTCCACAGTCATACCCTTTATTCATACTGACTCCACAGTCACACCCCTTACATATACTAACTCCCAGGCACACCACTAACATATACTAACTCCACAGTCACACCACTAACATATACTAACTCCACTGTCACACCCCTTATATATATTATATATATATATACATACATATATATATATATATATATATATATATATATATATATATATATATATATACACATATACTAGCTCCAGTCACACCTCCTTATTCATACTAACTCCACAATCACACCCCTTAAATGTAATAACTCCACAGTCACACCCTTTGCATATACTAATACCCCTTACATATACTAACTCATTAGTCACACTGTCTAGCATATACTAACTCCACAGTCACACTCCTAATTCATAATAAATCCACAGTCACACCGCTTACTTATACTAACACCACAGTCACACCCACTAAACATACTAACTCCCCAATCACACCTCTTACACATACTAACTGCACAATCATACCCCTTACACATACTAACTCCCCACTCACTCCCCTTATAAATACTAACTCCACAGTCACACCCCTTATTCATACTAACTCCACAGTCACAACGCTTAGATATACTAAGTGCCTAGTCACACCCCTTACATATACTAAATCGACAGTCACACCCCTTACATATACTAACTCCACAGTCAAATCCATAATATATACTAACTCCAGAGTCATACCCCCTTACATATACTAATGCCACAAAGAGTAATATTGCCTTTAAATGAAAACAAAAGAAACTGGAAAGAGATTTGGAGCAATATGCCAGACAACAAGTTTATGTAATAAAAACATGTGAATTCAAAAGGCTTTAATAGAAGGTCTATTGATGTTAATAAGGGGGAAATCCATTATGAGGCTGATAGGAGAGAATCTTGTTTTTTTCCTCCTAGTGGAGACTACAGAAACAGAACAACAGGTATCAGAATTATTCGAGAATAGGGAGGGGGACATACCACTATTATTCCAGATAATAGATAAAGCCCCGATTGACGCAGATATTGTAACTACGGATGGTATAGATTTTTCATGTCAAGGATACCATATTTACAATTATACAGATAAGCAGGTTACAAGGGAATATTTTACTTTATTCCAAAAAGGTTTCAGATTTGTTCCTTCTACAAGGTTGAATGTGGTAGAGACTCTCACTGAACTCAAACTTTTTCTAAGGAAATTAAATTTATATATTTATTTTAATGAAAAGGAAGGACTGTTTGGACATAAAAAGGACAATAATTTTAGGAAAAAAGTACACTTAGCCCACAACCTAATCCTACTTTGCAAATATTTGAAAAAGCAGTTACAGAAGAAATGTATTCTCTTAGTAGTAATAAAAGTAAAGTATATCATTACAGTTTGACTAAGAATTAGAGGGAATTATTGTTTAAGTTAAGACAAGATAATACTGTTCCCATCATGAAACCTGATAAGGGAGGGGGCATGGTTTTATTTAATAAATTAGAATATCTGGGGGCTATGCTTAAGTTACTTCATGCTATGGATATGTACTCCTTGGTTTCTAGAAATGAGATTAATATAACTTATCAAAGAATAGCTTCCTTTTTAGAAGAAGATCTTGTTGAACAGGGAATTTCTTATGATATGTATATAGCCTTAAAAGTAAAGAATCCAGCTGTCGCTACCATCTTTGGAATGCCTAAAATTCATAAGAACCCCTTTTAGACCTATAATGGCAGCTAATGGCTCCAAACATTATTCATTATCAGTTTGTATTGATAGATGGCTTAAATCAATTTATAGACAAGTCCCACATCTCCTTATTGATCCCTGGGATTTTTTAAGGAAATTAAAACAAGAAATCTGGTCTAAGGACTTGGTTTTCTTACTATAGATATTAAGGATCTTTTTACGGGTATTCCCAGGTTAAAAGGGATGGAATATTTTCAGGATAGTTTGCATCAATAAACACAATTACTTAAGGATAAAATAAAATTTATTGAGGAAATGATGGCTTTATTGCTGGATAACAGTTTTATATTATGCAAGGGGGAATTCTTTAAACAGAATAGAGGGGTGGCCATGGTAGCCTCTTGTGCCCCTATATATATGCAAATGCGGTGTTATTGCAATGGGAAAACCAATTCTAGGATTTAATAAAATGCATGTAGGCACAATGGAGAGCCTACATGGAATGTATCTGTGTACACGACCACAGTTCCCCCTCGGCAGTGCACTATGCATATTAATGATGACACGCTGCTGAGGGATAGCCAAGGAACATGGATATTGAATCAGTGTAGGGAGAGGTATATCGGCTACCCGTGACTGCAGATGAGTGTGAGGCTCCCTGTAATGTTCCCCACCACTGTGTCAACTGTCTAATAAGTCATTTGTATGATGTGTTATTTTTTTAAATATTTTTATAATTTTTTTTTTAACTGCATGTTTGCGCAGTGCAGCGTGGAGTGCAGCAATACCAAGCTGTGCTCACATATAGATCGCTGACATCTGGCAGACATCTAAAAATAGAGACTGAATGCAATTATCATAATTCATTTTTTTTGGCATTTATGTTTGCACTGGGTGGCACTGAGCGCAGCAGAGCCAAGCAAAGCTCATACATACATGGCAGACACCTGCCAGACATCTAAAAATAGAAACTGGATGCAATTAATTATTTATTTATAGATGTGCTTAAGCGTGTTTGTATGGTGCGGTGTGGTGTTCAGCAACGCTAACAGGTGGCCTTGTTGTATATGTGAAGGTATACTAGTTTTCATAACATCCAACTAGCTCCATGGGTAGAGTTACAGTTTTATGTGCAGCAGGTCCTGGGTTCAAGTCCATAATGGGCAGAATATGTCTGTAAATGAATGCACTATTTTTCTTTAATTTTATTACAGTATTGTGAATTTTGGCACTGCTGCACTCTGATAAGCACTGCTTAATCGTGCAGCATCGCTAAGCACAGCTAAATAGAGCTATAATGACTATATGTGTTTCTAACATTGCATGTACAAAATAAACACCTCTGCCATGTTTCAAACCAGAGCACATCACATCTGCAGCACACTGCATTATCCCGCTATCCCACGCAATTCTTAATTAAAACAGGTGGTTTAAGCAAAACATAGTAATTGCCAGTTGTAGTCATTAGGTATGTTTCAGCGCAGCTGTGAGATGGACTGCACCATGCAAACTGGAATCAAAAGTAATGGCAAAAATGGAAGTGTACTTTGGACCCTGGTGCAACAGTACACCACTAGACAGCCAAAGACATGATAATGGATGTGACTGAGGCTGTGGTGGCAGGTAAATATTCCCTTTTATCAGCAACATGTAGAAAGTCACCTGCTAAGGCATTCATGGCAAAAGAAAATTTTTATTTATTTTTATTTTACATTTGTTGACCGGGCTAGTCCAACTGAATATATGTCCATTTTCAGTGGAGGCCCAGGGAGAAAAGCTCCAACATAGATAAAAATACATAAACACAATAAAAACAATATATTTGTAATCCTAGATCACATTTGTAAACAACTTGTAAAGTATCCTTACAAGACTAAAGAGCATTAAAATCATAGATTTAGAGATCAGGAACTTAACATCAATTAAAAAGGGAAGAAATAGTATAACATAACTGGAAGCATGAATATAGAGTGATGAGAAAGTAGTTTAAGATGCAATGCTTTAGTGGTGTAGTAAATAGCAGGATTAAGTTGATATAAGAGCAAGAAAACTGTGATACAGCAGGATTGTGATGATACAGATGTTGAAGACTCATACATGTTGTCAGCTAAGAGAGCAGGTAAAACTCTAAGTTGGGTTATGTAGAAAAACTTAGAAGTACAGAGTAAGATAGCTAACTGCACATAAGCTGTAAGGTTAATGAGAGGTACTGGCAGTGCAGTAGTACAATGAAAAGTGAAAGGTGAGAGTAGTAGGCAGTAGCCTTTTAGTCTGGGTTGGTACAAGGGCAAAGCCAGTGAGTCTTGAAGTATTTTTCAAGTATCTTCTTGAAAAGTGGTGTAGAGGAGTGGGAGGTTAGTTCACTAGGGAGCTGGTTCCAAGTTTTTCCTACTGTGTTGGAGAATAGAGAGTCCCCAGCCCTGTTATTTGATTTTGTGGTGGATAGTAGAAGTTTCCTTGATGAGCGTAGGGTTTTAAGATTATTGTAGGGGGAGATGAGAGTAGTTAGTATAGGTGTATTGCTAGGATGATGAAGGGTTTTGTGGGCAGTAATAAGTTGGTGAAAGAGAAGCTGATTAGGTAGTTCCAGCCATCCTAGCTGTTTGAGATTGTGACAGTGGTGGGTTCTAAATGGGGATCCAGTGGCAAATCTGGCAATGTTATTGTAGGAGGTATTAAGCTTGTTGAGGTTGTTTTTTGATAGGTTAGTATAAATGGGAGAGGCGTAGAGGAGGGTAGAGATAAGATGGGTATGGGCAATTGTAGTTCTAGCTTTTGGAGTAAGAAACTGTTTTAGCCTATAGAGAGAGCCTAGTTTTTTGTTCACTGACTTTATTGTAGTATTTATATGGGTATCAAAGGTGAGGTTGTCATCTATAGTTACCCTTAAGAGTTTGGTGGGAGGGTCGGGAGTTATGACGGTGCCATTGTTTGATGTTACAGTGAAGTGGAGGGGGGAGGACTTTTGTGTAGGAGTAAAGAACAATAGTTTGTTTTTTTGGGGTTAAGGAGGAGACAGCATTGGAGGAACCAGTTCTCAACTATGTTAAATGTTGCTTGGGTGAGGGACTGCAGTTCAGAAATGGATGAAGCAGATCATATTAATGTTGAGTCATCTGCATATTGTATACAAGTGGCTTGTGGAGTATTCATGTTTAGATCATTGATAAACAGAGAAAATAGGAGAGGGCCCAAGATGGAGCCTTGAGGGATGCCCAAGGTAACCAGAAGAAGGGTGGAAAAGTTATTCTCCCAAAGTATTGCTTGCTTTCTGTTTTCTGAATAGGAGTTGAACCATTTCAGTACCTGAGTATCAAGAGAGAGGGACTTAAGTATACTCAGAAGTATCTGGAGGTTTACCATATCGAAGGCTTTCGAGAGGTCGATAAAGAGAGCAGAAGAAAGAGTATTGTTATTGTGATGTTTGTTGAGACAGTCCAAAAAGGATAAGAGGGCAGTGGTGGTGCTATGGAATCGCCTGAAACCATGTTGTCAGTTTGCTAGTATGTTATTTTGTAGTAGGTGGTCTAATAGTTGGTGGTGGATACATTTCTCCATTATTTTTGCTAGTGGGGAGAGTAATGCTATTGGGTGATAGTTAGAGTTCAGTAGAGTTACTGCCCTTATGAAGAGGGATGATATGGGATATTTTCCAGATTGATGGGATGGTGCCTTCAGTAATTGTTCTATTTATTAGAATGGAGATAGGATATGCTATTGCTTTAGCAGCAATTTCTAGATATTCAGCAGGTAGCAGGTCAGCAGAGGGGGTGGATGGTTTAAGTTTTCCAAGAAGACGGCAAATGAGGGAAGTGGGTACTGGTTGTAGATGAAATGAGGGAAGAGAGGTAACTGAAGTGGGAGTCAGGCTAGTATTTACAGGGAGGGGTAATGAGCTGGCTAAAGAGTGAACCGTTTCAGTAAAGATGGTATTAAGGGTGTCTGCAATATGGTTGGGATTGCTATGGGAGGTACCTGATGGGGTAGGTGTTTTGGAGCATCCCGGTTGTACTAGTTTATTAATACCTGACCAAAACTTTTGGGAATTGTACTGATGTTTATGCTGGAGCTGAAGGTAAAAGTTTTTTCTTGTCAATGTGTATAGATTTCTTGGTAGCATTTGTAATATGTTTAAAGTTATGATGGTCTGTTGTGTTTCTGGTAGTTCTCCATTTGGCCCATGTTCTATTTCTCAGTCTGATTTTTTGTCTAGTGTCTTTAGTAAGCCATGGTGCAGTTTTTGTCCTATTTCTGATTGAACGAGTAGGGGCATGGGAGTCCAGGATTTGTAAGAACTTTGTGTTAAAGTATCAAGTTGGAGGTATTTTAGGGGAGACCAGTCACAAGCCCTAAGTTCAGTTTGGAAGCTATCTGGATTAAATTACTTATTGGTCTGAGTAGTTCTATAAAAGGTTGGGTTGGGAATGTTAATTCTTTGCCTAATTATGTAGGTGAGTGAGTGGTCATGGATATCCTCAGGAATTGTACCTGTTTTATATGTATTGGGATGACTTAACAAGAATCCAGTCTAAGGTGCTTTCTTTGAGGCTAGGTTTATGCGTTCTGGTTGGAGAAGTAATAGTTTGGGAGAAGCCATATAGGTTGAGATGGGTGGTTGGCTTAGCTGCAATACAGCTAGTCCAGTCTATGTTAAAGTCACCCAGTACTATAGATTCCTGTGGTAAGTTAGTGGAAAGCCAGCTAAGGATATTTTCCAGGGTACTGATGTTGTTTCCAGGAGGGGAATAAGAGCAAATTATATAAATGGTTTTATAGGCATTGATTTGCAGTTTGGTAATAAGTAATTCAGCATTACTGTCATTGGGTGGATGTGAATCAAGTGAGCTAACTTGCAGTCATGATTTATATAATATTGCTACTCTACCACCTTTTTTAGTTTTGCGGTCAATTCTAAGTATATTATATCAGGGTGGGGTAATTTCATTGTCCTGAGTTGAAGGTTTTAGCCAAGTCTCTGTGAGACATAGGATATCGAAGGAATATACATCTAACAGAGCATGAAGTTGGGCTATTTTATTGTTTATGCTATGAATGTTGAGATGAGCAATATAGAGAGAGTTAGATGGTCTACATGGGATGAGAAAGGTAGGTGGACTGTGGAGGTCTGTGGCACTGATATGGTTTGGGCCAGGGTTGGGAAGAAGGACACCATCTAATAGAGGGTGCAGTTGACGTTTATGTATGCACTTTAAGATAATAGAGTTAAAGTGTATAGATTTCCTAGATGGATTATAAGAGATATGGGCTGTCTGTGGAACTTAGGAAGTAGATAGGAGGATGTAGATGTGATATTTAAGTGGTTGTTGGTGGATGCATGAGTTGATGGAGGAGTTTGTAGGAAGGGATGGTGAAAGTCATTGAAGGTGAGATGTTCATAAATGGTTAAGAAATAGAATGCAATCAGAAAAGGTAGAATAGTGTGACACAGTATGAGTTTCCTGTGGTTATACATTTGTACTTTAGTCATTGTTTGTAGTCTAATATAGGTTTTAGAAGAGGAGGAAGGAAGTGGGGATGATAGGGGTAGATGCAGAGAAGGAAGATGTGAATGCTTACGTGGTGTATTGGCACTTTAAAGTGTAATAGCTAAACATATAATGTTGGAGTAGAGAGTTGATGAGGTACAGTGATTGATTGGATGTTAGGGTTGGGGTGTGGCTTATGGAGGTATAAAGTCAGGTGCACTGGGGGTGGGTGAGATTTGGGAGTAGGGTAGGGGAGCGGAGTGAGCCCGGAGGGGGAATGGAGCAGGTAGACCCAAGAAAGGGAAAAATGAGGAGTTACCAAAAAAGCAATCAGTAACACAGTCGCTAATGCTGTCTGGAGAGTACAGGTAAGTGTGATTTCCAATGTACCTTAGGGCAAGTGCACATGGAGGGAAGAGCACAGTATGGGTAGCAGACACTTGAGACTTAACCATTCAAATTAGGGAATAATATTAGTGGGATAGCAACATAGATCTGGAGAGATGTTTGGGCAACATACCTGAGACTTAGCAAGCTAGTATGGCCTTATGCCACCACCTAGTGGTGTAGTCCATGCAATGCAGCTGCACCACTATGCTATGGCTCGGAGAGTGGGTTTGAGTAAAAAAATACAGCTGTAGTTGCTAGCTGGTATGCTTGCCGAGTTAAATATCTAATTAAACATTTAAAACAAAGTAAATAGGTTGGCTTCAAAAAACAGCATGTAAAAGTCATCTACATGTTGAAAAATAATTACAGCTAAAGGTAGGCACAACTTTGCTGTAATAGCGTCCACCCAGGCAGTTCCCCAGTAGGAAAGTGTGCATTGGAAGGTGGTTTCCATGAGGCTGGGGGGAAAACGCCCGAAGTAAAGGGCTAAGGAGGCTGAAATACAAACAAAAGGAGTAAGAGAGTTATGTTATGAGAGTACTAGGACAGCATACAGAGGGACACAGGATATATAATAGACTTCTACTAAGTTTCAGAGTAAGCAGAGTTACAAAGGGGAGAATAGGTTTCAGAAAGTACAGAAAGGTATGTACAAGATACAATTGGGTATAAAGAGCCGGCGAAGGACACAAATTGACCAGCAACTTAGTTTTAAGTGACCTTGTCAGGGGAGAGGAAGGAAACAGTAGTGTCGGAAAGTAGAGAACAGAAACAGTTTAGTGGGATACAAGCAGGAAAAAAGCAGTAACATTGGAAAATTAGAGAACAGGAGGACAGAAACAGTTTAGTGGGATAGCGAGTAGGAAAAGTAGGTGTGTAGGTATCTAATATAGAGAACAGAAGAAAAGAAACAGTTTAGAAAGTTAGTGAGCAGGGAAATAGAATTAATTATCTTGAAATCAGAGAATGGAGGCAGAAAAACAATAAGGAAAGTTAGCAAGCAGGAAGAATAGTTAAATAATTATCTGTTGTAGGTGGAACGGTACACACAACATTTAAATCAGTGAGTAGTTACGGGTTCAGAGCCCTAGGCAGCAGTGAGGTAACAGGAACAGCATTCTAAAGATAAATTCAACAGCTGCAGAGAAGAAAGTGAACAGAAACTACGTTCTAGTATTAAAAAGAACAGTTGCTGAGCAAAAGGTAACACACACTAGGTAAAATACAACAATCAACAGGTAGTGAGCAGAATGCTTGCAGAAACAAGTTTCACATGCAGACTAAAACATCAACAGCACAGAAGAAACCTTATTATCAGTCGGTGTCTACATTTGCCGCCTAATGGCAGTATTCAGCAAAGCGTAGGGATCTATGTACAATGTGGTAAATGCACAAGCACAATCCTACGTCTCAAACATAGGATCAGTTTAAGCAACAGTATCAGTATTTAGCTTATAAAGACAGCAATTGAATAATGCATAGAATGTATGAGACAATATTCCGTAGCAGTATATGGCTACTAGCTTATAACAAGTTAAAACAAATGGCAGAGCACTCACCAACTAGCACACTAGAGAACAGACCAGGAGGCAGGATACCGAGTAAAGATGGTGCCTCGGGATTCCCTAATGTTATATAGACTTTAGGGGAGAGATGGGAAATAAAATGGGGGAGGGGGTAGACAGAGACTGCGTGGAGGTAAGGAGGAAGACTAGAGGTGTGGACCCAAGAAAGGGAAAAATGAAGAGTTACCAAAAAAAAAAATCAATCAGTAACACAGTCGCTAATGCTGTCTGGAGAGTACAGGTAAGTGTGGTTTCCAATGTACCTTAGGGCAAGAGCACATGGAAGGAAGAGCACAGTATGGGTAGCAGACGCTTGAGACTTAACCATTCAAATTGGGGAATAATATTGGAGAAATGTTTGGGCAACACACCTGCGACTTAGCAAGCTAGTATGGCGTTATACCGCCACCTAGTGGCATAGTCCCCGCAATGCAGCTGCTCTGCTATGCGAGGGCTGGGAGAGTGGGTTTGAGTAAAAAAATATTGCTGTAGTAGCTAGCTGGTATGGTCGCTGAGTTAAATATCTAATTAAACATTTAAAACAAAGTAAATAGGTTGGCTTCAAAAAACAGCATGTAAAAGCCACCTACACGTTGAAAAATAATTACAGCTAAAGGGAGGCATAACTTTGCTGTAATAGCGTCCACCCAGGCAGTTCCTCAGTAGGAAAGTGCATGTTGGAAGGTTGCTTCCACGAGGCTGGGGGAAAAACGCCCGAAGTAATGTGCTAAGGAGGCTGGAATACAAGCAAAAGGAGAAAGAGAGTTATGTTATGAGAGTACTAGGACAGCATACAGAGGGACACAGGATACATAATAGACTTCTATTAAGTTTCAGAGTAAGCAGAGTTACAAAGGAGAGAATAGGTTTCAGAAAGTACAGAAAGGTATGTACAAGGTACAATTGGGTATGAAGAGCAGACGAAGGACACAAATTGTCCAGCAACTTAGTTGTAAGTGACATTGTCAGGGGAGAGGAAGGAAACAGTAGCGTCAGAAAGTAGAGAACAGAAACAGTTCATGGGATACAAGCAGGAAAAAAGCAGTAACATTGGAAAATTAGAAAAAAGGAGGACAGAAAGAGTTTAGTTGGATAGCGAGGAGGAAAAGTAGGTGTGTAGCTATCTAATATAGAGAACAGAAGAAAAGAAACAGTTTAGTAAGTTAACGAGCAGGGAAATAGAATGTGAATTATCTTGAAATCAGAGAAAGGCGGCAGAAAAACAATAAGGAAAGTTAGCAAGCAAGAAAAATAGTTAAATAATTATCTGTTGTAGGTGGAACGGTACACACAACAATTAAATCAGTGAGCCGTTACGGGTACAGAACCCTAGGCAGCAGCAAGGTAACAGGAACAGCATTCTAAATAAATTCAACAGCTACAGAGCAGAAAGTGAACAGAAACTACATTTTAGTATTAAAAAGAACAGTTGCTGAGCAAAAGGTAACACAAACTAGGTAAAATACAACAATCAACAGGTAGTGAGCAGAATGATTGCAGAAACAACTTTCACATACAGACTAAAACATCAACAGCACAGAAGAAACCGTATTATCAGTCGGTGTCTACATTTGCCACCTAATGGCAGTATTCAGCAAAGTGTAGTGATCTATGTACGTTATATAGACTTCAGGGGAGAGATGGGAAATAAAATGGGGGAGGGGGTAGACAGAGACTGCATGGAGGTAAGGAGGAAGACTGGAGGTGTGGACCCAAGAAAGGGAAAAATGAGGAGGAGTTACCAAAAAAAACGATCAGTAACACAGTCGCTAATGCTGTCTGGAGAGTACAGGTAAGTGTGGTGTACCTTAGGGCAAGAGCACATGGAGGGAAGAGCATAGTATGGGTAGCTGACACTTGGGACTTAACCATTCAAATTGGGGAATAATATTAGTGGGATAGCAACGTAGAGCTGGAGAAATGTTTGGGCAACACCTGAGACTTAGCAAGCTAGTATGGCCATATACCGCTACCTAGTGGCATATTCCACGCAATACAGCTGCTCCGCTATGCAAGGTTCTGGGAGAGTGGGTTTGAGTAAAAAAATACGACTGTAGTAGCTAGCTGGTATGATCGCCTAGTTAAATATCTAATTAAACATTTAAAACAAAGTAAATAGGTTGGCTTCGAAAAACAGCATGTAAAAGTCACCTACACATTGAAAAATAATTACAGCTAAAGATAGCGTCTTCCCAGGCAGTTCCTCAGTAGGAAAGTATGTGTTGGAAGGTGGTTTCCACGGGGCTAGGGGAAAAAATGCCCAAAGTTCAGGGCTAAGGAGGATGTTGAAAAATAATTACAGCTAAAGGTAGGCACAACTTTGCTGCAATAGCATCCACCCAGGCAGTTCCTCAGTAGGAAAGTGTGTGTTGGAAGGTGGTTTCCACGAGGCTGGGGGAAAAACATCTGACGTAAAGGGCCAAGGACACGACTAGCACACTAGAGGACAGACCAGGAGGCAGGGTACTGGGTAAAATAACTGCTTTTCACTGCTGGCAGTCACAGGCCTGCAGGTAGGGGCACACATCACATATCCATATAGCATTACTATATGTCACCTAGTACTCTATTATTGACACAGTTGCCTAACATAAGTACCTTAGATACAGGGGTACCCTCACCCTGACTCTGCCTCTACAACAAGGCTGACAAAGCTGACACACATACACCTACAGTTTGTTATCCTCCAAAGTGTTCACACTCACTGCCTATGTCTATTACCTGCAGCACACAGCTCTATGTAAAGGTTTCTGCTACAGACCTACCCTCTGCTATGATGTAGTGTCCTCACCCCAGTAATGTCCATCTCAACAGCTAAGAAATGTGCCCTGCTCTACATGAAGGCCTTATATATTGCACAGTGGTTGCATGTCATTGGCTAATAATACTGCAACTCAGCTGTTTTGGCTGCAATTAGAATATCAGAGTCACGGAATGGTTTAGAGGCAATTACCTGCTAAAGAGCAGCATGTTAAAATGTAAGCAGCTGGCTGTGGGCAAACATTCTGTATGAGACTTCCCTCACACAGAGCACACCTTTGTGACACAGTAGTAGTAGCACATTTCAACAGAGGAGTACTGCACTCCACCAGGTATGTAACATTTTTTGAGTATAACGGGATGCAGATGGGAGGATAGAGGTATGGGGAATAGGGAGTACAGCAATAAGCCTGTCTTAGACCTGTGGTAATGCATGTCATTGATACCCTGCTGTCTTACACATACAGTGGATGTACAATATAGTGGGGTTGCATTGTCTTTTGTCATAGTGGCACACTGGTGGTGTTGGACGTTTAATATAGTAGTTGTAATAACACATTGCTATTTGTCTGGCACTGGTCTTAAGACATATTATTGGGTGGCTGGACTTAGGGGACACATCACAGTAGACTGGAGTGCTGGTTGTATGATCATAATCAGAATCACTCATGGCACACAGGGAACTACCTCAGTGATGATACTGTCTAGGTTGTATCCACACATGTAGTATGTTGTCACACTGTGGGTTATGACATGTGAGTAAGCAGTGGATACTGCTGCCCATTTTGTTCTTGCTATATCTGTACATAGTGGACATCCATGTATTTGATTCTGTAATGTGTTTCCCTTTTGGTGTGTTTCAGGACTAATGTGTTGCAGAAGGCATGCCTCCTTCTGAGATGCAAAGAATGAACTTAAACTTCAAGGACTATGGCAGCATCATCACATCCTCCTATCCAGAAGGAGGCATAACAGGGAACAGCGGGCTGCATTGTGGGTAGACCGTGTATGGGATGTGAATGAGATGGGCCACTAGGACAAGACATATGAGCAGGTTTGACACTTTCTTCATGCACTATGGACATGGTGAATACTGCATGAAGAAGGGCAGCTGATGTAGCCAGGGATTGTGGCATCACCGGTGGAGGCCCTGCAATTGAACAACCACTCATGGCCACTGAGGAATTCCTGGTGAACCTAGGATCACACGACAGCTCCCAGGCATCCATCACACTATATGTCATGGAGGTTGGTGCCACAGTGTCCACAAGAGAGGAGCATTCAGGTAAACTTACTGTGATCATCAGTGTAATACTGCAGGAATCATTCTGTCAGGCTGTACATACCTTTACATGGGTGTCGGGTCTATGTGCTGTGAGGGGGGCATTAGTTAAGCTGTACACTCATACTCAGAATGTCAGCAATACATCAAGTAACACAGTAGCTACTGTACATGTAAAATATGCGCAGGTATTACCTTGTGATGCAACATGTGGGGGTACTGAAATTACCTCACCCTCACCTTTTTACAGGTCCGTCAGGTGTTGTTCAAGGCAGTGGTCCTGCTTCTGGTAAGCTTGATACTGTTTTGTTATGGAACATACATATGCTATTAAGGTTGATGGCCAGAATAATACCCTATATACAGGTAATGCTGTGTATAACCAGAGGAGAATGTTTGTATGTTCCAGTCTGGAACAGTTATGAGCAGAAACACTTTTGCAGTTATAGTTCAGTGGGAATAGGCCCCCTGGTGTACATGTTGCAATTTATCTGACATGCTTTATACATGCCAAAAAGTCAATGGTACATACCTTAGGCACTGAAACTTGTCTTTGAATATATTTGTTAATATAGGTGTATTGGGTTTTATGTGCTATGTTATCAGGTATAGTGTTGTATTGCATACTTAAAAGGTACATTGTACTGGGCAAGTGTCACATGATTTACCTGATGTGCTTGTCATAAAGGCCTTGATTTGACTGTGCATGCTGTTATGAAGAAGCCTGTTGTGCATGAAAGCAGAGATTAGAGGATATGAGTGGTAATGCAGTTGTGGATCCTCATTATTATGACTCTTTGTGGATTTTCCATACATAATAGTGCAGGTAGTAATGCACTGCTTTTGTCTTGGTTTCCACAGGTGACAGGGGTTGGGGTATCTCCCCCAGACTACCTGATGTCACTGTCTTTTCAGACTCTGATGATGATGGTGGCGATGATGAGGCACAGGTGGGGTTGTTGGGGGATGAATCTGTCTCAGAGCTTGACATCCCCTCTTCTGCCCCCATTGTCACTGCACACAGTCAGTAAGTATGGCCACACATACACAGTTCCCACAGGCCTCATACATAGGACAGTCAGAGGGTGGAGACATTTAACAGGCCAGTGTAGCAACTATGGCATCAGTGAGTGCAGACACTGGTCATAACCAGAGAGCTGGCGAGGTCCCACACTGGTGGCTTGACAGGGGTGCTCATAAGAGGTCAGCTATCTGTCCACCTGTAGCAGTTGTCACATCATGGGCCACTTGGCGCATGTTTTGGGCCATCATGGAGGCACTGGCATGTTCTGAATGGAACGCCAGATGTACGCTTAGGGTTGTGGGTGGAGCACAGTCTGACATTTATGACTGACATTTGACTGCTTCCACCACATTTGGGACACCCTGGATCAGTTCACTGATGCAGTAGACAGATGGTGGACTGAGACAGTGTCTGTCTTGGGCCACATTTTGTTTGTGCTGGAACATGTGGTTGGAGTTGAGTGTCGGAGCAGTGGACGTAGGTCAGTAACACCATCTGCTGAGAGTCCATGCAGCTAGGCACAGTTATGCTCCCATAGTGGCAGTATGCTCCCATAGTGGCAGTACATGCAGCAAAACAGAGGGGAGTGTGCTGTCCACACCACAATGTGGCAGGTCATGGGCACATGGTCCTGCAAGGTCCCATGGGGGATGTGGTCCCTGCAGACAGCACTCACTGTCAGGTACTAGCACCACATCTGACCTTGGGCATGGTAGTACCAATGTAACTACTGGCAGAGCCAGTTCCTGTGCTCAGGGCCAGAGATGGTGAACTGTCAACTCTATGATGTATGGTCCACAGCTGTCCAACATACACACATGTAGGGCTAGCAGTGAGCTTGACTGTGTACATGCACACACTTACACACCACTGTCACATGCAGGTCACCTACAGACAAACACAGCACCTCTCCATGCCCCATCTAACCGGCTCCCCTCCCTGACTCACACACATGCTGTCAACCATTTGGACCAGTCTAGCCCTCCAGCACTCCCACACATCACCCTGTGCAAGTGATGATACCTGTGCCACATCCTTGTCATCCTTCCCATCAATGCAGGGGAATGAAGCTATGTGTCTGATGCAAAGGGAGACCATATTACTTGACATGTATTTGTGTAATGCAGTATTGTTTTGCATGCCTCTTGTAGTGGTCACCAACATATACTGTATGCTGGCATGTGTCATGAGTATGCAACATACTTTTGTGGACATTAGGTTGTATGAAGGTGTACTGGTGGTATTGTTACACAATGACAGGTATGTCACAGACCTGTGTATGTTTCTGTTGCAGGAGTCCGAAGGGATAACCTATGAACACACGGTGGCAGTTAAGCACAGCATGGCATGGCAGCACAGCAGAAATATGACTTCAGCAAGGTACAGCAGTATATGTGCATGGCTCCATAGGTTCACGTCTGTATGACAGTATGCCAAGGACAATGGCAGCAGTCAGTGTAATCACACATTCATAATTTGTGATAAGGTCTGCTACACGGCAAGGTGTGACCTTGCTGGAGTGCATATCCTACCAATCTGTAGGGAACATAGTAGATGGATGACTCACTGTAAGGACATTAACCTACTACATGAAGTTAGTATACTACATGCTTGTGTGAGACATGTCTAGCAGACATAAACACACCTTTGAAACAGACCCTGCCTAATGCTACACAGAGCACCCCAGTGCACCTCAGCACATGTTATCTGTTTGATTGGCTGGGCAGTCATCATCTCAACACACAGCATCTAGCTGAGTCCCTCTTGGACTGGGGCAATATGTTCTGTTCTTGTACTGAGGGGTATACAGATATCTTTGATTATGAGGGCTGTATGGCCAATATGCTAAGTTCACATGTGCTATGGCCCCCACATCATGATGTATACTGCTGTAACAGCCTCACACATAAACATGGCCACATTCAGGCTACCACCACTTCCACTCACTGCATACAGACATCAAGGCACACACATACTGCAAGTTGGCTGTATGTAGATTAGAACATTTACCTATGTATTGGCACCCACTACAGATCACAGTACTAGTTGCATGCAGCACAACTCATGTCTGCTAATACTATAAGTTTAGAACATATAATGCCTTTTGGGAAAAGCAAGCCTTGCTGTGGTCAGTCATTTGGGGGGGCCACATCACCCGCTACAAATAAAACTATGCAAAACCCTACCTAAGTCTACTTTACATAGGTTCATATGTATGCCATATGGATATACACACACACTATGTTAGGCAGAGTGGGATTAGAACCCCTACCTATCTAGGTTTATTCACTATAGATCACACTACTTATTGCATGCACCATGGCTTAAGTCTTGCTACTACACTGTCAGCTGGTAGTCTTAAGGTGGCTGATATCCTCAGGCTTTGTAGAACAGGGCAGTGTGAAAGCCAGCAGCAAGTTACAGGCAGAAAAAGTGCATAACCATTGCAGGTTGCAGGTGGATAGCCCATGAGGGCATCTCTATTGTTTTGCAGGGGTACACACACACACACACACACACACACACACACACACACACACACACACACACACACACACACACACACACATACACACAAAGTGGGCGATTAGAATCCATACCTATCTAGTCTTATACACTATAGATCACAGTATTTATCACATGCACCACAGGTTAAGTCCATTGTATATGTGATTGCAGGTACAATACTTGTGCATTACACAGACTAGGGTTGTGTTGAACAGCATCTGTGGCCTGCAGAGTGATATTGGTTCATACTGTTATCTGCATCTAGTATCCTAGCAGTGAGATAACTGATGTTATCCTAGCTATGTGTGTACAGTTATCAGTATGGCCATACGTGGCAGCTTGCAGTTAGGCGACAGTGTGGGCATGAACAATGTGCTCTGTCCATATGTACATTGACACCATTACACATTACACCACCTGCTCACCTGTGTCTGTCTACGTGGTGACATCCAGCAGGCATAGGAGTCTGTAGGTAAGTGGATTATGTACTATTGTGCCCTTAGTTTGGATCCTTTGAGCAACATTATGGCTGTGAGATAGTGCAGTTTACTCACTATTATTAGGGTGTGTTGGACAATGCAGACATCCACACACCTATTTATGTATATAACAGGGATTATATATAAATATAGCTGTATGTGTGTATGATAAGTATATGTGTTCTGTAGATATGTGGGAGTGGATCTATGCATCATTTTAATATATATAACTATATATATATATATATATATATATATATATATATATATATATATATATATATATATTCGACACTACATAGCAATAGATATACTAAGCATGTGAGAGAGAGAGAGATACTGCTAGATGGATATGTATACGTATATGTCTGTATGTATAGACATTTATACATAATAGGTAATTTCAATGAAGGGCCAACAGAATTGTACTCATTTTTACTAAGTGTACAGACATGCCCAGTGGGACTGTCAGTACTTATAATGTGACCCCAGGCCATGCTTACCTGTATTCCAGTCCAGGATTTTAGATGTTACAGACATTAATATCCACCCCTGTTTCTGCAGTACTGCACTTCACTCAAAATGTCCATAGTATTTTCCAGCTGTCTGCTGTACTAAATATGTAACTGCAGCTGGTAATGTTATACCACCAACAGACTGACAGTCTGCATACCTCTCAGCTGTCCTGATTTTCACAGAATGTCCAGAGTTTTGCCTCGTATGTTTGATCTGTTTCTCACACATTTGTGGTCTTCTGGTACTTTATTGAATGTTGACATCAATACATTCTACTAACTACAGACAAACAATTGTGTGTCAGACTTTATATCCATCGGAATATATGTACTACTGCAACACCTTTAATTCCAGTAACTGTCCTGGTTTATGTGACTGATATTTAAACTTTGTTCCTATGTTTGGGCCTTTGTCCCCCCAGTATTTCTGGCTTTGTCCAGATTTCTTGCACTGAGAGGTTGGGAGGTATATCATTCTGTGAAAACACCAACATACTACTACCTCACTTGCATATTAGAACTATAAATACCATCACCCATTCTAGCTTCCCTAGTCCACTGAGCCACACAGTTCGCTAGACAGAGGTCACCCGTCACACAATCAATAGCATACATATGTACATTGTTATTCTGCATGCAGAGAGACATACAATGTGTGAGTGCTATCTATGTTACAGCCCTGAAATTGCCTGGCCCATTGCTAAACCATAGCTGATTTTCTGTTACAGTGGTTATATGGATATACTGCTGTGTTAGAGGTAGGGGAGCAACAGCACATAATCAGCTTGGGTACACAGTAATCCAAATATCATGTGTGCCCACTGTTTAACATCTTCCTTGCTTGATGTCATGAATATTCCAACCATGAGGCATAGTGAATATTAAGGAACACATACTATTGGAATGGTCATCAGTTATATCAATATAAAAAAGCTAAAGAAAAATATTCACATTTAATTAAAAAAGGTCTAAGGTTGGGGTACTGGATAGAAGCTGATGTTACAAATAAATTAATGGTAACAATTTTTTATTGTTTATCCAAAGTCCACAAAGATTAATTTTATCCACCAAAAAGACCCATAGTGTCTGCATCCAACTATTTTTTACATAATGTTGGGGTGGTTTTGCATAATTCTTTGTTAAAGGTAGTTAAACAACTACCTTCATACATAAAAGATTAATTTGATTTCTTACAGAAAATTGCTAATGTACAGCGGAAACCAGGTCTCTATTGATAGTTTATACTAACATAAAACATGAATTTGGTATGGAAGCTATAAGCTTGTTTTTAGGTGATGCACCTTTGGCTCATTATATAATGGAATTAGTACATTTTAGTTTGGTGAATATTTTTTTTGTTTTTGAAGAAAAATTATACCATCAACTGCAAGGGACAGCAATGTGTTCCCCATTTGCACTGATGTATGCTAATCTATTTATGGGGATGCTGGAATCTGAAAAAAAAAAATATAATGATTTTGTTAAAAAACATGTTCTAAATATTTCAGATTCATAGATGATTTAATATTTTTATGTGATGATGGTATTGAACAGATATTCCAGTTTATAAATGATTTACACTGGAATAGATTTAAAACTGAATTTGATGGTCTTCAATGTTGTGTTAGGATAACATTTTAGATTTAGTTCTTGAAGGTAATCAAGATGGGGCCATTAAGATTAATATTCACCAAAAATTCAACTAAGTTATTTTTTGAGGTGCACGAGTTGTCACCCGGCCCATATTATATCATCTCTTCCTTATGATGAATTTTTATGAATTTCACTTATTTGTAACAATTTTGAAGAAATGCAAAAAGAATTGGAGTGTACTGCGAATATATTTGTAGATAGGGGATATGATAGACAGATGGTTGACACTGCTTTAAGCAAAATTTTGGAGTTTGGTAGTAATTATAATTTTTTATAATTATTTGGGTAATACACATGGCAAGGGCAGAAAAAATAACAATGAAATGGATGACAGGAGATTTTTTATAGTTACCAAATATAATGTCTTGAGTCCAGAAATAAAAAAAATGTTAATGCATTTTTGGGGCTTTTTGGGTAAATATAAAGATTTACATTCTGTTCCACATAAGCCACCATTTTTTTTCTATAGGAGGGGTAGAAATATTAAGGACATGGTAGTCCATAGTACATTTATTAGACCTGTGGATAAGATAAAAATCATTATGTTCCATGTAAAAAGTGTATTTGCTGTGCTTACATAGTTAATTCTTAAAATAAATGGTATATCTTTTGATAAGAAAGGTGAATTTAATTGTCTCACTGAAGGGGTAATATATGCTATTAAATGCCACTGTGAACTTTTTTTATATAGGACAAACTAAAAGGGCTTTCAAGACCAGGGTACAAGAACATTTGAGAGATATCAGGACAGCTAGGCTAGGAAAAAAATGCAATGCATTGTAGGCTGTGTTATAACAAAAAAAGTGTTATATAAAGAAGCATTATTTATATTGAAATGTTCTGTGTTGACCCCTAGTGGTTTAAATACTGAATGTTGCTGGAAATAATTAATTTAATCGTGGATAGGTACTTTAAATTGATTTATTTTAAAGTGGGGTTAATTGTTTGTTTTATGAGATGATTTGTGTGCTGCTAGGATTTAAGGAAGGTGTCTTTTACATTGTCTTTATTCTTGAAGGCTTAGTGTAAGCCAAGGCAATAGAGACTGAGATTGTGTTTTAATAAAAGAAATCTGGATGGCTATTTGTGGTTACTTTCTTCTACTCATTCTATTCGTGGTTTATGGCTATCTTAATAAGTCCTCCAAATTTTTTGAATTTACATGCAATTTTAATAAAATTCATAATTCATTATTTGGATACTGCTATAGAACATACCCCTAGTGTTTTTAAATCAAAGATTTATAAGAAGGATTCATTTAGCAATTCCTATTTGGATTTTACTAGTTTTCACCCTTTAAATAAAAAAAAAAGAAGTTATGTACTCACCATAACATTCCATGTGAGCTGTTCATCTCCCTTTCATTCTTACAGATGGGTTCAGAGCCGATCCTTGGCTCTGAGTTGGCCTACTACAAAGCTTGATGTCTTCAGACAACTTGAGGCCAAGTCCCTATCCCATGATGCACCCAGAGTTACCTTAGATTTTGTTTGCTGCGTATAATAATCCCATGTGCCATTCTATCACTCCTTAGGAGAAAACCTATAGAAAGTGTGAACAACCAGTATAAAACTTGTATCTCGGTCCTCAAAAAAACCCTGGGGGGGTAGGAGGGTGGGAAATAAGAATGAAGGCAAGATGAACAACTCACATGGAATGTTATGATGAGTACATAACTTCTTTATGTGAAGTTGTTCTATCTCGCCATTCATTTGTACAGATGGGTAGCGTCTCAAGCACCATCTATCTCGGGTGGCTCATGGGCTTATGTTTTTCAGGACTGTAGAACCAAAGGAAGCCCTGTCTCTGGAGGCCTTGTCAACTTTGTAATGAGTGATAAAAGTATGAGGTTTTGACCAAGTGGCTGCTGCACAAATGTTGTCTATGGGGAGCCTAGCAGAAAAGGCAGAAAATGTGGACACTACTCTGGTAGAATGAGCCTTAATTTTGTGTTGTAAAGGTAAATTAGCAGCAGAATAATGATACAATCAGATAATCATCTAGATAGTGTTGTTTTTGTCACTGGCATACCTTTTCTGGAATCTGAAAAGGAAACAAAACACTGTTCTGATTTTCTGAACTCTTTTGTTCTATCTAGGTAAAATCAGCTGTCTATGAACATCATGCTTGTGCAGCATATACTCTAAGTTGTTGGTGTGTTTGGGGAAGAATACTGGTAAATCTATGACCTGGTTAAGGTTAGTTTCAATGCAAACTTTGGGTAAAAATGAAGGATGTATTCACAGGGACACTCTGTCAACATGGAAAATCAAATAAGGAGGCTTTATGGACAAGACCTGTAGCTCTGATACTCTACGGGCAGAAGTGATGGCTACTAAAAAGATAGTCTTCCATGAGAAATATTTCAAATCACATGAGGAAGCTGGTTCAAAAGGTGGGAGAATAATGCGTGAAAGCATAAAATTTAGGTTCCATGGGGTATAAGGGGATTTCACAGGTGGTCTGAGATGAAAGGTCCCTTTGAGAAAGGCTTTGGATAGCTTTTGTGACATTATGTTCAGTTCTTCAAAGCCAAGGTGAAAATTAGAGATGGCGGCAAGTTGTACCTGAACTATTGCTGCTGCAGCTCCTTTATTTTAAAGCATAGTCAAAAACTCTAATATGGAGGAAATGGGGGTTTGGTAGGGATCAATGTGAGTTTGATAAGGAACCTGGCTATGTTGGGAACTGGAACAGCCAAGCTGTCAATTTCAGGGACTGAAGAGAGGGATGAAGAGCCCCTGATGAATGCGTCAGAAGGTCTGGAACTGGGTCCAGAATCCAAGGCTCTTGCAACAGATGAAGTCGAAGGAAGGGGAACCAAATCTGACAAGGCCAATGAGGGGCTATTGGAATGATGGTCCTTCCCAGGGTTTTGCTTTCTGCAATACTTTGGGTATCAAGGGAATTGGTGGAATGCATAGAGGAGACCCAGAGGCCAATCATGTATGAGTCCGTCCCTTAGGGCTTCTCCCACAGGGGGAATTAGGGCAAAGTAGCTTCTGCATTTTGTGTTCATGTGGTTGGCAAAAAGGTTGCAGCAAGCCTGGTCCCACCTGCGGAATATTCCCTCCGCTATCTCTTTTTTGAGGGACCACTCATGAGGCAACAAAATTGCCCTGCTCAGTTTGTCTGCTATCATGTTGGATTTCCTTGGGATGTGCATTGCTATCAGAAAGTGCTGGGTGGATGTAGCCCAATGCCATACTCTTAGGGCCTCGTGACAAAGGGGATAGGACCTGGTTCCTCCTTGTTTGTTCAAGTACAAGACCACTGACATGTTGTCTGTCTGAATTGCAATAGTCCCCAGAGGGAGAGAGTCCTGGAAATACTGCAACACCAAAAGTACTGCTCTCATCTCCAGGACATTGATATGCAGATGTGTCTCCTGTTTGGTCCATGTGCCTTGGGCTGTTCTTCCCTGAAAATGCCCCCCCCCACCCTATCAGGGAAGCATCCAGGTTCACTGTGGTCACTGGTGAGGATAGGATAAAAGGATGACCTATCATTACATGAAGAGAGGTCAACCGCCACTGAAAATCCTTTTTGCATGTGTTCATGATAATTATGAGATGAGACATTGTGAGCTCTTGGTAAGACCATTGAGTGAATAACAGCCATTGTAGAACCTACATGTGCATGCGACCCAACAGTATCACTAATATTGCAGCTGCCATTATGCTTAATAACTTTAGCACTTCTGATGCTGGAGCCTTGTCTTTGGATATAATGTTGTGGAGCTGCTGACGAAGTAGTAAATCTCTTTCTGCCGGAAGTTTTAAAGTGGTGGTGGTGGTGGTGTCCAATTCTGCTCTGATAAAAGTGATATGTTGCAATGGTTACAAGGCAGATTTTTCTGAATTTATTGTAATGCCCAGATGATTGCAGAGAGTAAGAGTGGTGTCCCTGGCTGGTATTAGCTGATGCCTGGTGGTGGCAGTGAGGAGCCAATCATCTAAGTAAACACCTGGAATCCTAAATGCTTCAGGTGAGCCATGACCACTGCCATGCATTTGGTGAACACTCTGGGGGCTGTAGTGAGACTAAAGGGCAAGGCTTGAAACTGGTAATGATTGGCTCCCAGCCAGAAGTGCAGATGATCCCTGGATTATCCTGCCATTTTTATATGGTAGTATGCATCCTCGAGATCTATAGAGCACATCCAATTGTCTTTCCGTAAAAAGGGAAGTATCGACTGAAGCGTGACCATCCAGAACTTCTCTTTCTTGACAGATCTGTTTAGTCTGCTGAGGTCCAAAATAGATCTCCAGTCTCCTGTCTTTTTTGGGACTAAAAAGAAACATGAGTAAGTTCCGGATCCTCTCTGATCTGCTGGGACTGATTGGATAACTCCTTTCTTAGCAATGTTTGAACCTCTACTGTTGCTTATTCCCTGTAACTGGGTGGAACATCTGGGATTTTTGTTGTCAATGCCGGGGGAGTGGTGAAAGGAATGAAATATCCTCTGGAAACTATACTTTGTACCCAGTTGTCATTTGTTATTTTGAGCCAGGTGTCTGGATACAAAGATAAGCGACCCCTGACTGCCTCCAGAGCAGGACAGTTGAGCCTCATTTCAGGATCGCTGGTAGGGCTTCCCAAAGAACTGGTCTCTGTTACCCTGGTGTTACAGACCCCCTCTGCCGTGAGAGCAGCGTCTTCCATTATTGACCCATCCTCTGCCCCTGGAGAGGGGTTCACCACGTGTGTCCAGAAAGACTCCTTGGGCTTTTTGGAACCACATCTTTCCTCCCTTTTGACCCTTGGCGTAGGGTCTGGTAGTGGTGGAAAAACAGACTCCCACGGCAGACAGTCTTTCCTTCTTGCTCACACCTGGTCAAAGTTTCCTTAGCTTTGGGTCAGGAAAGAGAAGTGCCATCAAAAGGAGTGTTGACAAAGGATGACTTAAAGGGCTCTGTGAAGGAACACAAGTGCATCCAGGAATGTCTCCTGAGAGAAATTCCTATACCCACTGCCCTACTCGTTCCATCAGCTGCATATGAAATGAGACACATGGACGAGTTCACTATGGAACTGATGGTAGCAAGCTGAGAGTTGACTTTGTCTGAAGCTACTGCAGTTACTGTACCCTGAAGAGTATCTCCAAGCTCTTTCAGGAGGTCACTTTGTAGTCTCGTAAAACGAGTGAGATAGTTCAATGAACGCATGGCAAAAGTCGCTGAACTGTATGTGCGCTTCCTGTATCTATCCATGATCCTAGAGTCTCTGTTAGGAGGATGGATAGAGGAAGAAGTTTCTGACATTTCCTTTTTGGTGGCTGCCACCACTACCATGGCATCAACTGGCACTCCCTTGGTGAGGAAAGACTTTTCCTGGGGGGTAGAAATTAATTTATTGAGCCTCCTAGGGACAGGCTCCATGGTATCTGGAGACTCCCACGCTCTTCGTGAGATGAAATCCATGAGCTCATCAAAGGGCAGAGACACCCAAGAGGTAGAGGGTTGAGACTCAAAAGCCTTCAGGAGAACCAACTCATCTTCAGTAGGGTTGGTGGACTGCCAGCCACCCCTCTGCCTAAGGATTTCTAATATCTCAGCAAATGAGATATCTTCAGAGTGGGACCATGGAGACCCTTCTGATTAATCTAAGTCACTATCGGATGCGAGAGACTCCTGTGGGGAGTGTTGGTGCTTCCTCTTACATATTCTCTTCCTGGGAACCTTATCAGTGGGAACTTCTGGTGAGGTCTCAGAAGAGGAGGGGCCACCCAATGGGGCTTCCTGAGGCTCAGGGTCTCTATTCTTAGAAAGGATCTGTGAAGCAGAAGTGGACACAGGTGTTTTGGGAGGCGGTAGTCAGACCTGAAGTTGTAGATGTCTTGGGGAACATCACTATCCTCATGGCTTCAAAGGCACCTCTGCTATGAGGAGAAGGGACAGCTGGATCTGAAGAAGCCATTGATTCCCTCGGCACTAGCACAGTGGGCTCTGAACCAGAGGTAGGAGCCGAACACATCCAAGCTGAGACCCCGAAAGGCAAAGTCGGAACCGACAGGTCAGTCCGACTATCCTCCCTGGATCCAACAGGAGAGTGTCAGCTTCTAGACTCCTCGACAGACTCTGAGGAAGGCCAAGTAAATGGAACCAATGGCACTGGAATAGGCATTGACTCTGAAGGCTCAACAATCATCAGGTCCAACTACTCTGGCTCTGAAGAGGAAAAAAAGTTGATGGCATTACAGTTTTAGGCTCCGAAACCACCTGAGTTGGAGTCGACAAAAATTTAGCGAATGCTGGTGCCTGTAGCAACTTCTGCACCACACGATCCACATCCAAATTGGACAGGCTGATCGAGGACTGAGATGAATGAATGGATGAAGGCACTGACTGAAGAATAGGTGACTTTGGCACTTCGGTTACCGGTTTCAGGACTGGGGACCGGCACCAAAAATACAGGACACTCAGCTCCGAAGGCTGTGGCACCAACGTTGATGTTTTTTTTTTTTGCTTTTGTCATATGAGAAGAAGAAGTCTTAGAAGACTTTGAAGACTGGCTAGATTTATCCTGGTCACTCAAAGCTTCCTGGAAAGAAGATTTCAGAAGTCCTCTGTCTATAAGTTTTCTTTTTCTCTCATGAAGGACACTAGAGGAAAAAGAAATGCAAGGCTCCAAGACAATACACACAATTAATGTGACTATCTGTCACAGACATCTTTTGTCCACATTTTGGACACTTTTGAAAACCAGACTTAGGATGCTTATCTGCCTGGTCAGTCATAATAACTACAGTATCTAAAATTCTACTAAACAACAATAGACTGTAGTTTTAAGAGAATACACAAACGCACGCACACAAATTTAGAAGTTAACCTATAGTAATAATCTCTAAAACAAACAAATGGGCTGTGAACTATTCAAAGCACTCACACACGGGCTAAAGTTTAACAAGCCTATTTAAACTACAAAGCTATATAATATAAAGGCACACCAAGAAGGGAAGGGATTATTAAAGGCCTATAAAAAACGAAGGCCAAAAAGAAGAGAATATGATACTAAATACCTATCAAAGATATAACTATGAAAGCTATGAAAAGCTATCAGTAACTATAACTAGAATAAACAATTTTTTTAAGAAAAAAAAAGCTATACTGGCCCGAGCTGTGCTTGGAAACCTCAGATCTATTGCAGTAGCAAACTAGATCTGAGGTAACTCTAGGTGCATCTTTTTTGGTTAATGATATTAGACAATATGTTCAGTCTGAATGGGGGAAAATACAAACCACTTTTAGCGATAGGATTATCTTATGGGGACAAAGTGGATGGGTATACTGCAGTAATAGGCAATAAGAATTACGAGAGAGCCATGGTTTTACAATATAGTGAACAATCAGCCATGGTAAGGAATATTTTTAAAAATAACTGAAGTATTTTTAAAACTAACTTGAATATTTTACAAATTGTAGGGAATGACCCATTATTTACATATAAGACAGGGAAGAATTTTAAAGATTTTCTTGATAAAGGAAATTTTATGAATAAGAAAGGGAACAACTGCATTAACCATACCACCAAATGAGATATGAGTAAACAGTGTTCTTATATATGTGAAAAGGATTTTATTATTTTAAAGAATGGTGCACATTCCAAGGTATTTTTTTAAAGAGAATTGTTCTCGCAAATGGGTGATTTATATGGCTATATGTGTGGGGTGTTCATGTTTTTATACTGGCAAAATAGAGAGGACTTTCCATAGACACATTTACTAGTATTTATATGATATTAAGAATAAAAAGGAAATAATGCTCTGTTTAAACACTCACTGGTTTGTCCTGCATTTTCTAAGTTAATTTTTGGCATAATTGATTCTGTTCCTTTTAATCTGAGGGGTGGAGACACAAAGGTGATTTTAGAAAATAAAGAACTGAAATAGCAATTAAAACTGCAGGCTACCTCATACCCTGGTTAAATTAATATATTTCCATCCAACCTGTTTTAATTAAGACAGCTACAAAATTTTAATGGTTATGTGTTGTAGTTTATATAGTCATCTATGTTTTATTATAATATTTGATATTTATGAGGTGTTTTCTGTTAGTATATTCGTTTTGAGCTTTATGTATCTTTTAATGCTGTTTGCATTTTAAATCCTTTTAAATTACTTTATTTTATTTTACTCTCAGTGAATCCTTGGACATTCCCCCGGATTCAGCAAGCCCTGCATAGTGTGCAGGAACAGTGCAGGAGCTCCAGGAGGCAATATGTCTGCCATGCGATCCAGGAATAAGCTGCAGGGACGTGCACAAGTGTTCCTGCACTAGTCCTGCATGAACTCAGCTCCTGTATGCAAATTACCCCATTTGCAGATGAAAACTATGCAAATTAGATGAATTTTCAATGCAGGAAGCTGGCAGCTGGTCATGCAGTACTAGTGTAATCTGCAAAAGTGAACTCCGTTAGTAACCAAGTGCATTTCAACAAACTACAAAACCGAGCCATGACAGCTTCAAATAAAGGGTGTACAGAATGTATAAAGCATGCCAATGGCCAAATATATGGCCATTGGCATGGAAAACAGTTTAAAAAAATAATAACTTTTATTTTTTTAGCCGATTTTGGTTGTTTAAGCATAGGGCAGCGGTGCGCAAATGGGATCGGGTGAAAAATAAAAAAATAACCTGAAATAAGCATTCTAATCAAAATCACTATCTTGCCATTATACTCAATGTCAGGCAGAAGACAACATGGTCAGTGAATAGTGGTTGCTAAGAGGAGAGGCTCAGTGTGGGACCTGTAACTATGCATTAGCAGGCAATCCTATGTAAATGAGGGGAATGATACTGAATCCCAGATTTCCCTTGCATGCTAGTCAGCACCCAGCAGTGTAAGAGCAGGAATAGCTTGGTGCAAGCCTAGGAGTTAGCTGACATCATAGGGGGGTGTTTCAGGCATACTGTAAGTGGATTGTAGCCATGTGGCTCGGGTTTGCCCTTAGCTTAGCAGAGCTAAGCAAGGGGGTGTGTCTGAGGCTGCCTAGCACTCTTTACATTGCCTATACGGGTGTGCATGCCGCACACCAGATTTTAAAGGGAAAAAAAAAGTAAACCAGGAAATAGCAGCTCTGTGCACATTTGAGCACTGTGTGGCATGCCCCTGGGCTTAAGCAGGAAGGCAATGGGAAGGGAAAACAGCAGTAGGAAGGTAATCATGGAGAACTAGCATAGCTGGCAGGTGAAATGTAGCAGAATTAGCCATTACACAGGCAGCAGACCAGCCTAGACCAGAACACTACTATAAAATATGCAAACACCTTTCTCTCTGGTTTTTCCCACATAGTCTACACCACCAGTGTATACAAGCAGGGAAATTTTAACAAACAAAAACAACAAAATGATAGGGGCTACAGTTGCTGTCATACACAACATGTGGAAGAGGCTGAGGGTGGTGAGGATGAAAAATGCTGTTGACCGACCCACAGTAAGGAGACTGAGAGGAGTGCACAGACCCAGGGTAACCTAATAGGGGCTACATGAGCTGGAGATAGTGGAGCACTATAGGGTGGACAGGGACCTCCTACAGCAAATTGTTGAGCTGTGCCGGCCACACCTGACACACTGAACTAACAGAGGGGAACCCATCCCAGTGGATACCAGGTATGTGTATGCCTAAGAATACTAGCCACAGGTACCTTCCAAAGGCCAGTTGGGGATATCATGGGGATCTCACAGGCATCAGCATCCAGGGTGCGCCACCAGTTCCTGGATGCCATGTCAGCACATGCATGTGAGCACATATACTTCCCTAACACCCGTGAGGCATTGGAAATCAATATGCGTCTCTTCCTCCAAATAGCAAAATACCCTGAGGTAGTGGGTGCAATAGACTGCACCCACATATGCATCAAAGCACCACCCGGTGAGTGGGGTATGGTCTACATCAACCGCAAGGGCTTCCCCTCCATTAACTGCCAGGTCATGTGCGATGTCCAGGGCATAATAATGAATGTGTGTGCTGGCCGCCCTGGAAGCTATCACAATTCCTACATCTGGCATCTGATGCAGCTGTACCAGAGATTTGCCAATGGGGACATCTTTCACGGTCACCTAGTGGGGATGCTGGTTACGCATTGGAGCCATGGCTGACACCCATCAGAAATGCACACACACCTGAACAAGAAAGTACAGTTGTGTACACTTACCATAAATGTAGATGTTTGAGTGTATTCACTGTTGCAGTCATCACACTTGGGTTATCTGCCTGCAGGTAGTCCTCAGTCAGCCTGGATGCTGCTGCTCCAGGACTGACATCAGGTTGTCAGGGGTATAAAAACAGGCAACCAATGCCATTACATCAGTTTTTCTTGCCCCAAACACCAGCAGCCCCCCCAAATAGGGAGCTAAGTTATGGTGGGGAAAACACCACCAGTGAAAAGTAAATACTAATGATAATACCTTTGAAAGGGGTGAGTAACAGCCATAGAGAGGAGAGAGAGAGAGACAGAGAAACCAGGGGGTAGGATGGAGGGGAAACCAGGACTGTAACAGTGAATAAACTCGAACATCTACATTTATAGTAAGTGTAAACAACTGTAATATGTTTTTTGTGTTTCACTGTTACAGTCATCACACTTGGGTGGAGGCAGTCAAGAGGACTCAGGGCTGGCTAGTATGCCTTGCAGGACTACTGCTGTAAAACCTGCCCTAGATTTGGAAAAGACAGGCAAGTGGTAATGCTTGGTGAAGGTGTGTATTGAACTCCAGGTAGCAGCTTCCAGAATGTCCCTGGTAGGGACTCCCCTGAGAAATGCTGTAGAGGTAGATATTGCCCTAGTGGAATGTGTTCTGACCCCCTGAGGGGCTGGTTTCCCATGGTGCTTGTAGCAGAAATGGATGCAGTGTGCTATCCATTTAGAAATTTTTTGTTTCGAAATGGCCTTGCCCTCTGCCCCTGTTGCAAAGCTGACTAGTAACTGGTCAGAATTTCTGAAGGGCTTAGTCCTATCAAGGTAGAATCTGAGCTGTCTGTGGACATCCAAGGAGTGCAGGATCCTTTCCCCTTTATTTTGAGGATTAGGGAAAAAAGTTTGCAAATGGATTGGTTGAGAGCCACACTGGACACCACTTTAGGCATGAAGGAAGGGTTAGTCCTGAAGGAAACCCTGTCAGCATGGAAATAATGAAGGGTTCCACAGCCACAAGTGCTTGTAGCTCAGACACTCTTCTAGCTGAAGTGATGTCCAGAAGCAAGGCTGTTTTCCAAGAGAGGAATTTTAAGTCTGCTGATGCAGCAGGTTCAAAGGGGAGAAGTGTGAGGTTTTCCTGTACAAAGTTAAGGTCCCAAGCAGGGGTGGGTGCTCTCCCTGGTGGCCTTAAGTTGTTTGCCCCTCTCAGGAACTGTTTGATAAGAGGGTGCAAGAAGAGAGGTGGCTTAGTGTTGTAATGAGCCAAAATGGCTTAGGCATGTATCTTAATGGAGGAGAAGGACAGGCCTTTGTGGAGTAGATCTGCGAAGTAATCCAGGATCAGAGTCAGGAAGGGCAGAGTTTTGTCCTCTCCTTTAGATAGAATCCGGGAGCAGAACCTTTTCCACTTATCAGCATAGGATTTTCTTGTACTGAGTCTTCTGGCTTCAAGAATGACATCCAGCACCTGCTTGCTTAGGGTTGCTGGGGGAGAATTCAAGGAATAAGCCAGGCTACAAGATTTATGTTTGCAGTTGTGGATGAAAAATCTGTCCCTCCTGTTGAGAGAGCAAAGTTGGGTTCTAGTGTAGGTGCCAGGGTGGCACCGGTGACAGGCTGCATGACCAGTCCGAGGTAATCAGAATTGTTCTTGATCTGTCCTGTCTTATCTTGAGTAATACTCTTGAGAAAAGGGGCAGAGAGGGAAAGGCATAGATTGAGATTTACCCACTGAAAAGAAAGGGCATTCACTTTCCAGGCCCTGCTGTGAGGATTCCTGGTGCAGAAGTTGCTGAGCTGGTGGTTGTAGGGGGAGGCAAAGAGATCCACCTCTGGCTTCCCACATTTCTGAATTAGAAGGTTGAAGGCTCCAATTGCCACTCGTGTGGGTCTAGGAGATTTCTGCTTAAGTCATCTGCCAGTAAGTTTTGTTTGCCTAAAAGGAATTGAGCTTGTAGATGGACTTGCATGTCCAAGGCCGTGTGCCACAGGGCCATGGATAACCTGTAGAGCGGGTAGGAGTGGGTTCCCCCTGCTTATTGATGTACCACATAACTGTGGTGAAGTCTGTTTTTATTAGCAGTTGTCCTGGAAAGAGTAGGGATTTGAAAGCTGTCAAGGCATTCTGCACAGCTAGCATCTCTTTTTGGTCGATGTGCAGATGAATCTGACTTGGGTTTCAGTGGCTCTGAATGCATTTGCCATCCATGTGTGCTCCCCAGGCAGTCTGATGCATCTGTAGGGTCTGGGCAGCATGGGATTGAGAAAAGGGTAGTCCCTTGTTGTGGTACATACTTCTGCCCACCAAAGGAACTCTGTCCTTAGACAGGGTATGATAGGAATGACTCTTTCCAGGTACTGAGAATGTTGGCACCAAAGTATTTAAGTACCACTGAAGTTTCCTCATATGCAGACTTACATATGGAATTAGCAGTATACATGAGGCCATGAACCCTAGGGCCTGCAGTATTTTTCTTGTGGATAGCTGGGTTCTGGTGGCCATTTGTTTGAAGTAGGCTGTCAGACTTGTTTTTCTGAAGTGAGGAATGCCATCTGGGATATTGTCCAGCTGGCTCCCAGGAATACAATCTTTTGATTGGGTACCAGTTTTGATTTCTTTTCATTGATGGTGTACCCCAAGGAAGTGCGAAGGTGTTTAACAAATGTCAGGTGTTGCAACAGCGATTCCTGACTATCCACCTGAATCAGGCAGTCGTCTAAGTATGGGAGAATTTGGATATTTCTCTGCCTGCAGTATACAATGGCTGGAGCCAGCATTTTGTGAAAACTCTGGGTGCAGTAGATAAAACAAAAGGAAGTGCAGAGAACTGATAATGCATAGATCCTGCCTGAAACACCGATACTTCATGCATGACTCCCTTATGGGGCTGTGCAGATAGGCTTCTTTTAAGTCTAGGGTGACTAACCAGGCATCCTTGGTTACCGAAGGAAAAAGCTGTTGCAGGGTAAGCATTTTGAATTTTGGTACCACCAGGAAGGTGTTGAGAATTGAAAGATCCAGGATTGGGTGCCAAGAGCCCTCTTTCCTGGGTACCAAGAAGAGTCTGGAGTAAAATCCATGACCTCACGGTTCTACTGGAACCATCTGAATAGCTCTGATATTGAGCAGGGAAGCTACTTGGCTTTGAGCCTCTGCCTACTGATTTGGAGGAAGGTCTGGAAACCCACTTGGGGTTGGCAGTGAATGGAAGTAAAATCTGTTCCCTGGGATACAATGTTGAGGACCCACCAGTCCTGTGTGATGGACATCCAATTTTTTTGCATGAAGGGCAAGTTTTCCTCCTAGGGGCAGATGCAATTGGGCATCACTGGGGAGTAGAGTAGAGTAAAAGTCATTGTGAGTTTTTTTTCTGTAAGGAGGTGGCTTACCACTCCCTGCTTTAGGGGTGGGGGTACTCCATTGCTTAGATCTCTGCATCCCCTGAGACTGTAGTCTGGGTGGTTTGTTTCCACTGGGTCTGGTTTGAAAAGGCTTGGAGAGGGCTGGAAAGGACAAGTGTTTGGAAGGGTAATGCCTACTGAACCTAGGGGGTTGCACTTGTAAGAATTCTTTAACAGTCTGCATAGAATTAACTTTTTCTTCCATCTTTTAAGAACCTCTTCTGCTTTATTGCCAAACAAACTGTCCTTGTTCAAAGGAGCATCTAGTAACTTTGATTTGACATGGTCTGGCAAGGTCTGATCCTTGAGCCAAGCATGTTTTCTCAGTACAGATCCAGTGACTGCTGCCCGGCAAGATGCTTTTAAGGGCATCAAAGCCATACTGCAAAGTATGCTTACTGACTTGGCTTGCAGAGTGCATAAGCTCCTGCAATTCTTTGTTTTCTGTACAGTCTGTAAAGGTTGCCACTTTTTGTTTAACAAGCTCCATAATATACTGCTGGTACTTCAGCATGTAAAACTGACAATTCAATGCCCTAATAGCAAGAGTTGCAGAGGTATATACCTTCTTACCCCATCTGTCCAAAGTTCTGGAATCCCTCTCTGAAGGGGTGGGATTCTTGGCTGTAATAGTCTTGATACCTTTAGGCCCCTGGGAAATGATCTCTGAGACAGTAGTAGGATTCTTGAAAAGAAATTTGTGAGTGTCAGGTACTCTATAGTACCTGTCTGGTTTCCTAGAGGCAGGAGGTAAAGTGTCAGGAGTAAGACTGGAATCCATAAAAACATCAACAACATCCAGGACAGGAGGTATTGCTAAAAGCCTGTGCTGAGGCAACTCTAGGAATTCTCTGAGTCTCTTTCTGGACTGAGGATAGTCTTGGCATTCCAAGAGGAAATGATCTCTTAAGATATGCAAGGTTTCACCAAAAGAAATATCCTCTGGAGGGGAGGCAGAGGGAATGGATTCCTCTGCATCTGAATTCTCATAAGCAGATAAGGGCATGTCTTCATAATCAGAAAACTCAGTCATCAGACTCCTGGTCTGTAGAAGCTGTAGGGGACTGGTCTCATTTTCCTCTTAGCAGGGGAAGGCTAACTTCCCCTAATCAGTCTAATAAGGTCTTCTGCCATTCTAAGCATTTGCTGTTGTGGCATGGGAGCCGGTGCATGGGCTTTGGTCATCGATTTTCTACGTGTAGTGCGTACTCTGGGCCTAAGAAACTCAGTAGTTTTGGTTAAAAAAGTCGTCAGTTTGAGTCGAACATCGGCTGAGGGAAGAACTGCCTCAGAAGCCAGTGCCTGCAGAGCGGCTCCGGACCCATCCAAGATAGAGACATCTGCAGATTCCATAGTCGAGGGAGAGTCTTGCGGCATACTGGACTCCGAATGTGTCTCAGTAGAGGCCTGTGAATACACTGAAGCGGGCATCAGGGGCTGCAAAAGCACCTCAGTGAGTACCGGCAGACTGGCGACTAGCTTAATGGAAGCATCGTCGGCAGCTTTGGACCTATGCAGTCTGTCTATCTTTATCCTTATGTTTTTTCAGAATATTGGTAGTTGGATGGCTTACCGAAGCCATTTCAGAATACGGAGATCGAGAGTGAAAGAATTTAGCGACAAAGAGAGCCCAATGATGAATGGTTCATGCGTTAAACAAGGCACAAAACTGACAGCAAGGTACATCGTGGTTTGGGCCTAAACAGGTGACGCAGTAAGAATGAAAATCTCTGTGAGGTATTTGCTTTCCACAGGCAAGACAATTGTTAACTTTTTCTGACATCGGTTAGAGCAAGAAAAAAGGATCCCCAGTGGGGTACTTAGCTTTAGAAGACTTCAGGATTATTCAATTCGTAAATAAAAATTCAGGTAGCGGCTGACCGGCACTTGCAAACTGCTTCTGCTTTGGGCTCCTTGGCAAGAAAGGCAGATGTAATGGCGTTGGCTGCCTGTTTTTATACTCCTGATGACATGACGTCAGTCCTGGAGCGACAGCATCCGAAGCAGAAATACTAAGTCTCTGGTATCCGGGCTGACTGAGGGCTACCTGCAGGCAGATAATGTGAGTGTGATGACTGCAACAGTTTAATACAAAGAACATCTCCATAATGAGGCACACTCACAGACTAGAATTATAATAGACCATGTGTTTTGGATGCTCAAGTCACGGTACTGGTGCCTGGACACATCTGGTGGAGCCTTGCAGTACTCACCAGCTACATGTACTCAAGCTATCATCGTATGTGCTATGCTACATAATATGATCCTGTGGAAACAGCTGGAGCAGGAACAGCACAGAGCAGGGCCACACAGCCCCCCACCATTGCCAAGGCCTTCACAGGCACAGAGTGACTTGGAGGAAGAACAATCTGAGCCTGCCCAAGTAGGCAGAAGGAGGCATGTCCAGTATGCCCTGGCCTTGGCAAAGAGGCAACGCATAGCACATACACTGACACAGAAGGGACCCAGGGAATGACACCTCCCTCTGACTCACACATACAATAAAAGGGATGCCAAACATGACACTACCTGTGCTCAACCATGTATAGCAAGTGTAGTATGTGCATCCAACATAGGCAGCTCTCCAGCACCATCCTCAATACTGGCACACCCACAAGGTAAGTCACTCTTCTTACCATTTGCCGAATGGAGTAGTATGTGTTACTTGTATCTCTGGTATGGATGTGAGCATGCAAGGGAATCGGGTGGCTGAATGGGATGCCAGCAGATAGTAGACACATATTGTGGCAGCATGTGATCTGTAACAAATACTGGTGTCACAATAGTTGCTAGTACTACACATGGTGACAGAATCTACTGCAGGAAATGTGCTGGGCCACATGTGTGGCCATTTGACACACATGCCAGTCAGGGAGGTTCACATACCCAACAACAGTCTCAGCCAGCAGGACAGATGTAGACAAACACAAACAAAGGCAGTGTTAAGGCATCTAAATGATGGCTATGGGTAGCATCCCCCACAGGCCTACACAGACAGATTACATCAGGGATGTTAGTTCTGAAGGGTAAGAAGTCAGAAACTGATATGTAGGTCAATCAAACGTAAGACCTGTAGTACACTTATATACCTCTAGTCAGCTTGATAGGTTACAATACAGAATGAAATGGAGTACCGGACATTTCAGTACAGTCATAGCAAATGTGTACAAGTGTCAGGTGTGCCCCCTCCAATTCTATGCAGAAATGTTGAAACAGTCAGGTGTGCCCCCCAATCCTGTCTAGAAATAGTCAGGTGTTCCCCACCCCAATCCTATACAGAAATGTAGTAACAGTCCGGTGTGCCCCCTCAATCTGATTTAGACACATTATAACAGTCAGGTGTGCCCCCCATTCCTAAGTAGAAATGTAGTAACAGTCAGGTGTGCCCCCCCCCGCAATCCTATGTAGAAATGTAGTAACAGTCTGGTGTGCCCCCCAATCCGATGTAGACACATTGTAACAGTCAGATGTGCCCCCCCAATCCTGTGTAGAAATGTATTAACAGTCAGGTGTGCTCCCCCCTCCAATCTGATGTAGACATGTAGTAAAATGTATGTGTAGGTATAATATCAGTGGAGCACAGATGACCTGAGGTGGCCAAGGTAGCAGGATAGATTGTAGCATTTGTACAATATGCAGGTAAGCATGTGTTAGGTTGGTGTGTGTTTCATATTTATTTATTTATTTTATTTTACATTTGTTGACCGGGATTATCTGACTGAGCTGTAGAGCCCTTTTTCAGCGGAGGCCCAGGGAGAAAAGCTCCACCATATTATACCATTTTCATTATAAATTAGCATTAAACAGCAATGTTACAGAATTATTACAAGGCATTAAGTAGCAATACAATGTTATACAGTTTCAATAATCAGGAGTATAGCATAACTATTTCAAGATGTATAAAAAGAAATATGTCATTAAGATGAGTATAGTTTTTGGGGTAAGTGGTTAAAAAAACCCAGTTTTATCATGATGCAGTTGCATGAAGTCAAGACAATTACAATAGAATATTTCTCTGAGGCAATTTGTTTAATAGATTTTAAAAGACAGTAGAAAGAGTAGTCAAGGAAGACTAGAGAGAGCTAGTAGGAAGAGTGAGTTAAGGGTGGAAAATAGATTAAGGTATGGGAAGTAGGGGATGTTAAGGAGGGAGAGTGCATTATGTGAGAGTGGTCAGTATGTATGCATGTTGAGGTTTAACCTGGTGGCCACTGCCCACTACTGCCGATGACAGGGAGTGCCTAAGACAATGCTCCCCAGTATAACACATTCTAGCAGTAAGCCATTGCAAATGTATGGTGGTAATGTGTCACCATCTGAAAGATGGACATGGCATGACTGTTGGGCTAGATATACAAGCAGTACACAGAGAAAAGTACCCCAGGCATACAGGGTATAATGTGTAACCATGAAATGGACACACCCTTGGAATTGTACATGCAGGAATGCATCACATTATCTGGGCTTGTAGTAGGGAATACCAATGTCGTCTGGCTGAACAGTTGCAGATCACAAAGGTGATAGGACTGATGTATTGAGAAACAGCTGATGTCCCTGCACAAGCCAGTATAACTGGAATGTCCCATGCATATCTGTGAGTCAGATGCAAGTAGTGTCCATAGCACACATGCACCCAGCTCACCCAACCACCACCCACAGGTACCTTCCCGGTCTTATCCCTGCTGTTGAGAATGGGTACAATACCCCCACATGTGTATGGCAATAGTGAAAGAATGCAGTGCAGGTGTCCCATGCAGGTGTGTCCCTAGCTGTAAACAGCAACATGCCAGCATCCACACCACCCGATCAATACTGATAGAAAGTATTGGCATGATCACCTAGCACACCTACCCTGTCACTTCAGGGGAATATACTGCATGGCAGTCTGGTACTGTAGGACTAACAGAATATAACAGCCTGCTACAGCTGGCCTGCATCACCACCAAATGGCCTACAGGCCTCTGCCAAAGGCCTGTGTCTCACCTGCACTGCCAATGTATGTTATGTCATGGGCACCCAAATAACATAACACACTCCACATAATCCACATGCAATGCCATGTGGGCAAACCACAGTAACATGTCTACCATGTCCCACTGCATGAACTATGGACCAACACCAAAAACACAGCTGTTATGAGGTGATAACTATAGGGAAAGTATCAGA
The DNA here is from genome assembly GCF_019279795.1 of Protopterus annectens. Taxonomy (NCBI): domain Eukaryota; kingdom Metazoa; phylum Chordata; order Ceratodontiformes; family Protopteridae; genus Protopterus; species Protopterus annectens. The sequence continues at coordinate 999,055,859 of NC_056739.1, forward strand.
GATTGTTTGTATAATGTATGGAAGAGAATAGAATAATAGAAAGGGGGTGGGAGCATGGGTAGCATGGAATGTGCAAAGTCCGAAACACAGCCATGTGCACATACTATCCCCGGCTGCAAACACAAAAATGGGTGGCTACAAACCTGCCTGTACACCACAATAGGGGTAATGTCCTGACTTATGACCCCTGCCTCTGGATAACCTGTGTGAATCTGTACAGCTGTGAGGTATTGCCACAGCAAGATAAGGCCATACTGTCACATTGATGGATGTACAAGTATGGAATCTTCTGCCATCACTGTACCAAGGTGCTGAACTGGTTACATAGACCCAGCACCAAGTGTCTGCAGCTCCTCCTCAAGAATGGCATAACTTTCCAGGAATATGTAGGCATTTGGCCGCAATACTGGACATAGCTGCATTCACCCTGTGTACCCCAGGACATCACTTCAAGCAAAAATGTCTACCTGACAGTACTTGAGGTCATAAAACATCACAGTGTATAACAGTACACGTCTGAATATCTCTGCTAACAGCAGTACCATGTAGCAGAAGCAGCACAGACACAGTCATCTACAGTACCCACTATCCCTTGCACAGTTTGACCCCATATTGCCAACTGATCTACAGATATCCTGCAGAAACAATTTGCTAGCTGTAAGTGTAGAACACAAAAGTCTGCACTGGAGTACAATCTACCTGGAATGGATCCACACATTCAATACAGAAGGGCATACTGGGCATGCTCACACAATTAAACAAATGAAGGCCATGTCTGCCAACAACAGTGGACCATACATATCTGACAGTTGCAGATGTTAGTACATACACTCCTCAGTATGCACCAGTCATGCTTTGCACAGACAATGGATAGGAATACACACATATATCCAAGGACAACACACTGTAATATGCCAAAAGTACATATACATAGATGCACGGAAGAGAGTGACACTAACAAAGAGCCTTCCATCATGAGGCCTGTCCCACCCAGCACACAGCCAAATGGCTACAACCACATGATGTGTAAATGCCACTCACCTTAGAAATTAGCCACTGGTATCCCTCAGCATTAAAGACTGTGGTGCTAGTGCTAGTTGTACAACATGCCTATACAAGGCAGTAGTCATCTAGCAGTTGTATACACGTACCTGCAGAATATCAATCTGTGTGTGCCTGAGTGTGGTGTGTCTACCTCTAGATGAATGGGTTATGGCCCATGCACACACACTGCATAGTCCTACTATGGCACCCCTGCTGATGTCAGTCACTGTGAAATACACCTTTGGGGAAAAGATAGCACAGTAATCTCTGTGGCAAGTCTTATAACTGAATAATGCTGTAGTGTGATAAACTAGATAGGTAGGTGTTCTAATCCCAGACATGTCAATTTTGTGTGGGTGTATGTGTGTGTCTGTGTAGGGAGCAATGCTTTTTAGGCTAGTCACACTCACTACAATTCAAATGGCCTACTTTGGCAAGCCTGCTGATGTCATTCACTTTAAAATACACCTTTGGGAAAGGAGTAGCCCAGTAATCTCTGTGGAGTGTCCTATAACTGTGTAATACTGTAGTGCGATAAGCTAGTTGGGTAGGAGTTCTAATCTCAGACATGGCAACTGTGTGTGTGTCTCTGTATGTGTATAGAGCAATGCTTTTTAGGCTAGTCATACTCACTACAATTCAAATGCCCTACTTTGGCAAGCCTGCTGATGTCATTCACTTTGAAATACACCTTTGGGAAAAGAGTAGCCCAGTAATCTCTGTAATGCGTCCTATAACTGCGTAATGCAGTAGCATGATAAACTTGTTAGGTAGGCGTTCTAATCCCAGACATGACAGCTGTGTGTGTTTGTGTGTTAGTGTCTCGTTCTGTGTAGGGAGAAATGCTTTATAGGCTAGTCACACTCACTACAATTCAAATGGCCTACTTTGGCATGCCTGCTGATGTCATTCAGTTTGAAATACACCTTCTGGAAAGGAATAGTCCAGTAATCTCAGTGGAACATCCTATAACTGCATAATGCTGTAGTGTGATAAACTAGTTAGGTAGGAGTTCTAATCCCAGACATGGCAACTGTGTGTGTCTGTCTGTGTAGAGAGCAATGCTTTTTAGGCTAGTCACACTCATTACAATTTAGATGCCCTACTTTGGCAAGCCTGCTGATGTCATTCTCTTTGAAATACACCTTTGGGGAAGCAGTAGTCCATTAATCAATGTGGTGCATCCTATAACAGCATAACGCTGTAGTATGATATAGTACTTCAATAGGGGTTCTATTCCCCGACATGGCAAGTGTAGATGTTTGTGTGTGTGTTTATTTGTCTGTGTAGGGTGCAATGCTTTTGAGGCCATTCACAGTCACTACAACCTCCATTGACCTTCTTTGGCAAACCTGCTGATGTCATTCCCAGTGAAATACACCTCTGTGGAAAGAGGACTCCAGTAATCTCTGTGGCACGTCCTATAACACAGCAAGATAATGCTGTAGTGTGATATAGTAGTTTGGTAGGGGTTCTATTCCCAGACATGGTAAGTGTGTGTGTGTTTGTGTAGGGTGCAATGCTGCTGAGGCCATTCACAGTCACTACAACCTCCATTGACCATATTTGGCAAACCTGCTGATGTCATTCCCAGTGAAATTCACCTTTGGGGAAGGAGTACTTCAGTAATCTCCATGGCATATCCTAAAACTGCATAATGCTGTAGTGTGGTAAACTAGTTAGGTAGGAATTCTAATCCCAGATATGGCAAGTGTGTGTATGTCTGTGTTTGTCATTCATATCCTATGTGGAAGTGGCTGTGCATGAGTGTGTGTGTGTGTGTAACAACTGGAGTCACTGTGGAGCGGGTTTTGCAAATTTTTTATATGGTGATCCTATTATATGTCACAATGTCCACCTTACAAGGATAACAGATTTCAAATAACCAAGAGGCTGGGGTGCCAATCCATACCACTACATATGACATCAAGGCCTGGTGAACAAAGTAAGCAACCCTTATATTACCCAGAGAACACTTTCAACCCATGTCTCATACACCAACACACTTGCCTAGGCAAAAAACATTATGTTGGTAGTACCCTGCATATTGTCCATAGATAGTAACCATACTGTGATTGCAGTGGACTACAGAGGGCATAGCACCCTCTCCATCAGTACAATAGGCATGTAATTGCAAACAGTGCACCCTCACTATGTCCCCACTGGATGCCTGCAACAACTGTGGTGCCATCAAATGTAACTCACAAAGGACATATTATGCCTTAAACACATGCCCTGTATGGACAGATGCCACTGACACCAGGGAATACCTGTATCATGCCATCAATGTAGGTGCAGGGTCAACCTGGTGTCCATTACCAGTTCCCGCCACATGAGGCCAGGACTGGCACATCTGATTATAACAATCTGTGTACACAACATGGGCAAGACACCCCAGGTACATGCATGTGGGACATGTGCACATCCCAAACACTGTCCATGTGACTGGATGGTGAATACAATGCCCACCTGTGTGAGCCAATCTAGACACTACACCCCTGAGCCACACTGCAGACCATTGTCATGTGGCCTGATTCCAAGGTATACCCTTCACCTTGCTTTGTATAGCCTTCTGGCACAGTCAACCGCTACACACCCGTGAAGCAATGCACCCATGCATGTCAGTACTGGCATCCTGTGTCTGTGTGTGTGTGTGTGGTGTATGATGTTTTCAACCACTGTCTGATGTTAGACACCTTCACATACCCCTTGCCCATATAACCTCCAGATAACCCCTGTGGTGCATGTGATACCTGTGCATTACTGTATTGTGGCAAACTAACTAGTTATGAAATCTATTCCTGACCCTGCCAAGTGGGTCAATGTGTGTGAGTCCCTTTGAGAGTGTGGCTGTGTTGACATTGACACCTGTTCATGTGGACAGGCACGTGTACTACACCTACCGTATCACTACTATATCATTGTTGCAGATGTCACTCACCATCACATATACCTCTGGGCAACTCCGCAACATGTAAGCTATGTGGCGCATCCAATAACTGCAGAGACATGTAATAACAATACAGTCAGTCAGGGGTTTGAAATCCCATACTGGTAGGTGTGTGACACAAACATGCTTAGGTTTTACTCTCCCACCCCCTCCCTGGCTTACTTTGTCTCAGTCTGTCTCTCTCACTCCCTGTTTGGTGGATGTGGAGAAGTAAACCTGCTTTGCTTAGGCAGCAGCTTCTGTTTTGTAAGTGATGCTCATGATCACCTGATGGCCTCTGCACAAATTGCAGTCCTCCTCTAGCTGATTGCATGTGGAACAGCTGTGGTAACATTCCCATAGCCAATTGCATGGAAACACACTCCAATATCTAGGAACATCGTGTTGGTGTTGGGTCTTTTCATTCACTGTGAGCAGGATCGAGAGCTGGTGTTTGGCAAACAGCATCACAGATGGTTTTGGGATTTATCTCTACCAACATACACTGCGGAAACAGGCCAACAGACAGGATGGGGATGTGCCAGACATGACTACAGAATGTAAGTATTGCTATTCTGCATTTGGAGTAATGTCTGTTTAACAAGGTGTGTGTGGATATGGCTGGTCTACATGTTTTAATACCTGTCATGGCAGTGTTGTGTTTTTGAGGAAACTCCCATCTGTAGGGTCATCTGCATAGTGGGCAGTGTGTGGAGCCTTTTGTTCCTTGTGTTACTCACAGAACACCGATCTGAGAACTGCAGAAGCATAGTGTAAGGATTGCAGTCAGTACATGGTGACAGCCATGAGAGTTACTGTCTTCATATCCCTCATAGGACATATGTCACAACAAACCCTGGTACGACAGTAAATGTATGAGGTTATCACAGCAACATGCTACTATTGGGCCAGTGTTCATAGCTCCAGCCACAAGACTGTCAACCTTTGTACATATGTCATGCAGTAAGAGGTGTATATGTTCTGTACACCATTATTTATTGACATCATACCTGATAACAAGCCAGTCAGATATCAGACTGCTAGACATGTTGTGTATAGTAGGGGTTGTTTCTGAGGACCTAAATTGGGCATTCTGCGGTTGTGTGTACAATACTGGGGTCTGTGTACTTAGGGTGATTGTCGACAGTATGCGTATTGCACATACGGACCTTGGGCTGTGCACATACTGTGGTAGATGCCATTGTTCTTGGTCCTATTCTATCTGATGTTGCATGCTGCTCCAGTGTATGGTACCCTATTGGCTCACATGTCTGTAGGGACAGACACACACGTGTACCATACCACAGACAGCCATCAGACTACACTGTGTCATGACCAGTGTATGTAGGGTTAGTGTGTGAGTGGCACATATGAGGATGATGTTTATCAGACAGTCCATATAATGCCATATTAAGCTTGTGTACCATATGTGGCTGTGGCTGCGTTTACATTAGTTGTGGGTATGCACTTTCTCACAGGTGTCTGTTACTCTGTGCTGTGGCATACATGTAGAACCTGCTATAATCACAGACACATGTGTGTTCCCCCATACAAAATGTAGTCCAATGTTGTGGCAGTCTGCCTGTAGTTTGCACACTGCTTTGTGACATGCCTAGCAGCATAGTGGAATTACCCAGTGTGTTGTTATGTCCAGTTATTTGCAAGACATACTGCTGCCAGGCCAGCGTAACTGTTGTGTATTTCTGACAAAGCAGTGGAATTCTGTACAGATGTATGTCACTAACAACTGGGTAGTATGTGGCCATGTGACCTCTGCACCACCAGGTATGTGTCAGGACATACTGGCGTGTGTGCACGCATAAACTGTATGGGCATATGTAGTCCAGTATTTACGTGATATACCCATGTACATGGCTATTAACATCCACATTGGGAGGCAAGTGCTAAATCTGTGGTTGAATTCATCTTCTGTTTGTACTGGATATACGCCTGAATTTTGTTTTTAAGTTGCATTTTTTCAGTTTTTTCTTTCGTTTTGGAGTGTGTCTTTCAGGTGGTATCCATGGCTGCAGAGGGAGTGAGTCAAGCAAGTCAAGCAAGTTTATCTATCTTGTCAGTTTATCCGGTTCCCGAAAGTGGTGAAAGTACAAGTGTTTCTTTGAGTTGCCACATTCAAGAAGACTTAATTTCCACCATTGTAAGGATTGTCAAAGAGAGTATGAACTGTTCATCTTCCTTGGACAATCCAACTAAAGGAAGTGAAATAAGGTCCGTAAATGTTTTAAAATCACAGCCGAGAGGTACAGGAATGACGTAGCGGTTGACAATGCCGATTTCGTTGGTAAGAATGTAGCAGCAGAAGCAGCATCCAACGAACAAAACAACGCCAAAGAGACTAATGTTTGGAACTATGTCTGTAAATCCACTACAAACCCATTTTCAGCAGTACAAGCAACCAATTTGAATGTTGTAACAAGTAAGTCAAACATGAACAATAATTATATGGATAATGTTAACTGTAAAAAATCCATATATGAATTGGAGAAAATGGTGTTTAGGTATGTAACTTTGGAACTTGAAACATTGTATTTTGAAGAATGCAACAATAGGAAACTAGTGCCACAAGGCCTTCGTACAGCTAAGTTTCCTAATTGTGTGAAAGCGGGTGATGAATTAAGTGAACTTTTAATTGAACCATATAACAATACTGGCATCACCATGATGCGCTTACTTACAGCACATTATCAAAAAGAGATAACAGCAATTAAAGATAGTATTAAAAATCTTGACGATAAAATCAAAGTTTCAGTTGTTTCAAAGACTATGTAGTACTTTACAATGGTGTAGAGGCAAAGGCCGACAGACATCGAGCTACAATAGTGTTGAGAAAACAATCAAAATTTAAGAGACATTTTGGCGTATCAAATGAAACAAGGTTATACATTGCAAGATAGGGTGGTGAATGTACAAAGAACTAATGACTATTATGTCAACAATAGCCATCTGTCTGGACACAATGTTCACACTAATGCTAATGAGGAAGTTCAGTCTTCATTGGCAGAAAATAAAACTAGTGATGACAATTGTGGTACAGTCGATGGGAATGGTAATAAAGGTATCACACCAATTGTTGGTAGGGAATCTAGTACGGACACTTCAAACAACAATCAAACAAGCTATGCACAAGCAGTTTCCCTTGTCAACCAGGTACAGAACACAGGCCCTTTTCCCATGGACAATGTTCAAAACAAGCAGACTCGCAGGTGGTACAACACCACCCAATACAAAGGGAAAGGCAAAGGGAAAGGAAAAAATCAAAGCCACAAGAAATACAAGTGGTAAATGACTTGGGTGTTGCAAGAGTAGCAGAAGACTATGGTATTAGTGTAATCAACTTATCTGACATTGTTTTGTCCAGTGAAGTAGTGAATGCGTTGAAAAAAGGTTTTTCCTTTATACCAACAAATAGTATGAACATAGGGAGGTTGTTGATAGATTTAATTTTCTCAAATATAGCCTAAAGTCTAAGTTATATTATGCAAGATGTTATAGAAACATCAAACATCAGGATCTCAGATAATAAACCTAGAAAACCAAGTACTTTCAACCCTCCCTTACACACTACACTTCAAGTGTTTCAAAGTTTATGTGAAAATGATTTTAGAAAAATAGTTTTTCACAGATATGTAAAAAATGTAAACCAGGGAGAAAAAACTGCCTTAGATGATTTATGTAGAAACCCTGACATTAGAACAATGAAGGCAGACAAACGAGACAATACAATAGTTCTTAAT